>NC_083650.1:2830000-3130000 GCF_963576545.1 Limanda limanda
CACGTTTGTTTTTGGTTCATATTTTAAATGATAAAAGTTTCTGCAGTTGTTTCCCTCTGTGAATCCTGACGTTGGGAAACAGCAACCCTCTGGATCAAAAAGGCAGACACATATTAATCTACGGGTGTGGTGAAAAGGGGTATTACACGGTTTTATTTTGGGTTTCCACTGTTTCTTCTGTCAATTCTCAGGCTTCATATTTGATTTTATATTTGTTTGTATCAGTGTAAAGTGGAGATATTAGCTTTAGCTTAAGCTTCAGAACATGTGGGTCCAACAGCCTCCACCTGTCTGTGACTGATATCAAACATCCAGCTGTTTGTGTCTAATATTAACACATCCAGCTGTGATGTGTGTATTAGCTGAGGTGGTGTTTTTAAGGTGTGTGTTGATATTTGAAGCTGTGGTGTAAAAGAAGTTTTAATTTGTGCTGGGACACAGGAGTTACATTGTGTGTGTGAGAAGGTGTTTACTCACATCTGTCAAACTGCTAAGAGGAAAATTAAGTTAAAAGACAAAAGTTACGTTAGAACATTTGACTTGAAAGACGTCAGAGCTGCAGAGATCCTGACAAATACAAATCATACTTCTTATAATAATTACATCCAGTTAAATGAGAAGTTTTATTGGTGTATTATTGTGTATAGCATGTTGCAACAATTTCCTTTTGTTATATTGATATTGCTGAAAGTCACATTACCATAATTGCCATAAGTGGCTCTAAATACCACTGAATAAACTGTAAGGATCTTTATTCAAATAATATTTACTGTCTATGGTTAAACTAAGTCATCTAACTCTAACGTTCTGTACGTATGTGACACTAAAGGACTGAGAACCAGCCCAAAAACAGCAGCATTTTAAAAACCCTCTGATGCACCTTGAGCCGTCTTCATGTTAAATGTTTCACGTGAAAGAGAAAAATGCAAATGCAGCTTTTTGAACATTCATGAGTAGAGAGAGAGAGAGAGAGAGAGAGAGAGAGAGAGAGAGGCTTCTTCCTCGAGTGCCCACCGTGAACCTGCAGCTAATGAAGAAGTGATCACAGTGGACGAGCTCCTCAGTGTGACAGCGGCGCTCGTCACGTGGAATCAGACGTGAAACTCAAAGACGGAGATTGTTAGAATTTGATGCAGAAATCTGAAGACAATAGAAAAGCTGTTGGAACTCAACAGGACAAAACAAGAGAGTTTCTCATCTCGTGTTCTTGACACACGTGAAATCGACTGATAGATATTTTCGTTAATCGTCTTTATTTTTTAATCCACATGTCTCATGTCCTCTTTGACCACAGTGAAGTAAAGGTCAGTGCTTCATACATGTTTAAATCACGTGATGAGATTTTATTTAGTTTACCGGGGTTCAAACTACCGACCCCTCTGGTTAGTGGACAACCCTCTCTACCTCCTGAGCCACATCCACCCAGTGTCATATTCACTATATAATTTATTAATATCATATATTTTATCCTTTTAATGACACTTTAATAACATTTTGAGCGTGAGTATTTTCTGGGCTGTGGGTTAAAAGTTTTAAATAATACAACTACTAATTTAATTATTGACTAATCTCAGTTATTTAATGATTTACTGGCCAATGTCCTCTTAGAAATATCAAAAGAATCCCCTCACTCATAGATGATGTTTTTAAAATCACCTCTTTTTTGATGAAGCAGTAATTTTATTTTAACAGGATATAAAATGAAGAAACGTTGTAAAACCTTGCAATTTGAAATATCGCTTGAAATATATCAGCGAATAATATTCTTTTACGTGAACAGATTAAATTGTTTCAGCACTAATTTGCAGTCGACTTTTATTTAGAGACATAAATCATGGTTGAAATAATAAACCATATATAGGGGGTTAGGTTTCGATTTAAAGGCAACACAAAATATGAGAAATCAAATGAACTAAAATATTTCCATCTGCCTTTTAATATCTTTATTGATCACGATTAATCACAGTGGATTTGTTAAGACTTGACCGCTGAGCTGCAGTTGCACCTTAAGTAATTGTCCATTGACTGTTTCCTTTAGTTTCTCATTCACAGAGTGAGACAGCAGCAGAAGTCTCACAGTCACGGAGGCAAAACGACTTTAAATATACTTTCTAAATGTGGTTCCTCCTGCTCAGAGTGTTTCTCCTACACAAGCTCAAGGTTGGCAGCTTTTTCTTCACTAGCTCTCAGAATTAAAATGTGCAGACGTGGGGGAACATTCCTGTTGGAAAGTATGACCCTGGGCCCAGAGTGAAATACTATTACATGTGTCTGCTGCGTTTGTACACAGTATGTCCCTGGAAGTGTTGTTTTCTGTCTCCCGTGCTTTTAAAATAAATGTAAGTGAGTGCAGGTCCCCAGAGCAGCTAATACCGAGATGATTACTCCCCCATTCCCGCTGAGAAAACGTTAAAGTGGCCTGCCAATGCTCCACAGAACATTACATCCATTATTGTCTCTTTCTAATCTCCCCTTGCTTGTGTTATTCTCCCAGAACCAGTTGTTCTTTTGAAACCTCGCTCAGCAGCTACGATCACGCTGCCCTTGACGGAGGAGTTTCACCTCCAGCGGCTCCACACTGGGCTGAACTGGGCTCCACCTCCACTGCTGATCTGCACCATCAATATCTAGTGATCGCTGTTGGCAAAGCAAAGACCTGCCAAATCAATTTTCACGTGGAAACCCAGGTCTATAAAACAACCTATTCTACTCTGTTAACTGCACAAAATGCACAATTCTAGTTGGATTGAAATCTCTCCAGCACTGAGTAAAACAAACGCGGCTCTCCAGGTTAAAAACAGTCGCTTTGCATCTATTTTGCAGCTGAACAGTTTCCCTGATGAGTTGCTGCTGCCGCTGGTTCAAACCTGCGTTTAATCTCACCGCCGAGGGTTTTCTGTATCATCTGAAATGAAGAGCGGCTGCAGTTTAGTGGAAAACAAAGCTCCAGGCAGAGACGGCTCAGGTGCTTTACATCGATTCAACTGTGTAGGATGATCTTTCAGACCGTCCTGAGATGTTTAAGGTTTCGGTTTGACTCGGATTCAGCTACAGTTAGAATTTAAATCCCCCGTTTCCTCGGTTCATTTTCCTCGTTTGAACTCCCTGCATCTTATGGCCCTTAATATTTACTCAGGGTTTTTAATATCACCATTCTTTCATCATGATGAAATTCTAGTACAGCAGCTTCATCTATTGCACGTCCGTCCTTCGCTGGTCCTCCTGAGGTTTCTTCCATTTGCCTGTGAAAAGTTTCTCTGGTGGAATTTTTTTGCGTTTAACAAATCAAAGATCTTTTATCGCTCTGCTTTATCAGCAGATCTGCTTTGACTAACTGTTATCATTAGGAAAAGGTTTTGGCTTTGGTAAATAAACTCTGGATAATGTCTTGTCAGCGCTATGTGACGCGACCGGCCTCCGAGGGACGTGGCCCCATGATTTAAAACAAAATTCCCATTTTAACCCAAAGCTTCAGCATTGAGTTGTCGCATCATAAAATTTTTTAATTATTCAGCTTTGTTTTGCTGCTGGGAAACGTCAGGTCAGGAAATGCAAATCATTGCATTTTGATTTTAAATCTGTAGAACCTGTTGTGCAGGTTGTTGCCCAAAAATAAAATAAAATAAATAATGATCCCATTCAATGTGGAAAAACAATTCTAGAAGTGATGAGTTTAGAAAATCACCAACATCTGTACAGTCTCTACTTCTGTCCGGTGTGGTTTGCAAAGTTTCTCCAAAACTAAAAAAAGAGTCGTTCAGATTCTTCCCTGTTTTACAGTCAACCACTGACCCTGATTGATTTATCTGCCAAAGACAAACTTTACGGCCTTTTTCCTGCTAACAGGCTGTAATTTTGGACCTCGTCTGTATCCACGAGTGTAATTAACATGTCTGGTTTATATCGAGGATAATAAAAATAAATATCAGTTGCTCTTGCGGCATAAAGGAGCTCAGAGAGAGGACACAGTCGGACTGACGTGTGGTCAAATGAGGCCGGATACAAAAGAGAGGGCAGGAGGAAGTAACCCCTCACGTTATCGTGTGTGAAAGAGCACACACACACACACACACACACACACACAGACACACACAGACACACACAGACACACACACACACACACACACCACACACACACACACACACACACACACACACACACACACACACACACACACACACACACACACACACACACACACACACACACACATGCCTGCTCAGACGTGTGCTGCATGTGAGATGTGGTGTACCTGGTTTGTGTTTGATCCTGTCAGTACACAGAGGTGGGACAGCTGAGGTACATGACAGGTTCATGTTCGTCTAAATCTGTTATTCTGGACAAGAGCTTTTTCTTCCGCTTGTCTGTTTTCATCATTTGTGACACAACCAGTCCACTCGTTGTTCAGTTGGGTTTGTTAAGTGCCGATGTTGTTTGTGATGATTACTGTCTGGGTATGAAGGAAGGACGCCGAGAGCAAAATGCGTAAAATTAAAATAATCTTATAAGTAATGATGTCTGCAAGTCTTCAGACGTGAACTTTCCCAGTCAGACACTGATGTCTCACATTATTCTGACATGGATGCACTCAAATACTTTCTTCTTCATAATTATACACAGAAGGAAACCGTAAGAAATCATCACAAACTTAATAGAGATTGTATTTTCCGTGTGACCTCATGCATACTCGTCTGGGCTTTGACTCCTGGCTCCGAGTGTGCCAGGTTTTTATCTCTCCACCAAATTATTCAAGAAGTTATAAGACGGCAAAGTACATATAAACAAGTTCCCGGCTGCTCGCGTTTCTGTCCCCATCACCACCCATCTCATTACCTGCAGCATTATTCATCAGAACTCCCCCCTCCCTCCCCAGCAGCACTCGTATCCCCCCACTGGGAAGGATGGCAGCCTCCGACAAGCCCCAAGTAAATGGGCACCTCCTCCTAAGTGTGTGTCTGTGTGTGTGTGTGACAAGTGCTGACAGTCCAGGAGTCTGGCCTCGAACAAGGTCAGCATCTGTGAGCTTCATCAGTGTGCACGAGCGTATGAGTGTGTATGTGTGTGTGCGGTTACAAACAATATACCACCTGTGCCCCCCCGCCATGTCCGCACCCAACAGATGCTCCCAAAGTCAAACCCAGCCTCTCGCACGCACACACACAGACACACACACCTAGTCATGAGTACCATGCAGAGTTATCAAAGTCAGCAGAGGTTAGTTTTAGTGTTATGAGTGTGATAAATATGATAAAATATGGACCATAAATTCAGCTCATATGGAGGGGGGACAGGAACTAAAGGCTCTCTGACACAATCAACACACTGACACACACACACACACACACAAACACACACACACACACACACACACACACACACACACACACACACTCTACTTATTATGAGAGAAGGGCCCCTGGGCACAGACAGGTAGAAATGTTCCATCTTTGAGTCTTCTTGCGTCTCCTGTAATTGCTTTGTGTCTCGTTGTGGTTGTTTTGCATGTCTTTGTCGTCGTTGTGCGTCTCCACGACTTTCAAACAAGGCATGGCGAGTTCAGATCGAGGTCGTGCACCGGGACGCCCCTCGACCTCTGGGTTCCTGGGCCTCTGACGGCTCAAGGACTCCCTCACAGACTTAGAGGAGCAGCAGCTGTTCGCACCGGCCAACAAGTGACAGAATCATATCTCGATCAGCACAACATCTTTCAGTTACAACATTTAATAGAACAACTACTTTAAGACAGTTGTACAGCTGTGGCTCCTCTGCGTTGACGGTGGCAAGTTGAGGTGGTTTGGGAATCTGATCAGAATCCTCCTGACCTGGAGACGTTCCATTGGAGGTTTTTCCAGACCCACCCGGATGTGAGGAGACAACAGTGTTTATCCAGAACCTGCTGGAGAGGATATATATCCCCTCTGGTCTGGGAACACGTCTGGATCCTACTGGAGGAGCTTGAGAGTGAAGCTGGTGGGATGGGCCTGGATTAGACTCACATTTTGAAATGATATTTGGCTCCGGGTCGGGTTTGGTCACATTGGCTCGCCTGACTTCTTGATGTTTTTACATTGCTTGTGCCTGTAATCTGGAAAACATTGGGCTGAATTTGGGTCTGGACACAACCACAGACTTCCTGCAGGGTTTCTGGTCAGGTTCTATTATTTTTTCTCCCGGGTTCAGATAGCGAGCGCAGCCACAACCTGAAAATGAACACGCAACTTCAAATTTAGTCTTTTCTATATTAGTTATATGTAGTAATTTGTTCAATAACGTAATAAAGTTATCAAATAGTTTTAAGTTGCATGAAAGAATTGAGCACTCTTTCTGTTAACCTGCACAAATTTTCATGTTCTACAAGTTGTGTTGATGATTGACAGCTGTCAACAAGAGGCTGATCGATCGTCCTCAGGTGGAAACAGGGATCACGACACTGTCACATATTAATCTGTCATCTGACTTTGCTCTTTTCATCCGCTAATACAATACGGATACACACAGGTAAACATATATCCAGGTATTTATCACAAAGAGGAAAGTTGTTGAATCTGTAATTTCATTTTATAATCTCAAGTTTCCATTAAAGTCCTGGGGAACAGCTAATAACTCACTTTTTAAATTAATATTATGAGAAATAAAACTTCAACGTTAACTCTGTAAATGTCATTTTAATTTTCATGTGAGTGTTGAACACATATTCAAATTCCCTCTGGGTTTTTAAACGACTGTGTGTTTTGTTTTTCTGGCAGGTCAGTGCAGAGCCGCCTCCTCCTCCACAAGCAAGACCAATAAAAAAAATTGATTAGAATTTTATTACCGCCACAATAAAAGCATTTGGTATTTGTCAAGACAGAATGTTTGAATTTCAAGCAGGGCGGAAACTGCACAACTCGACAGGAGGCAGCACTGTGACAGCGAGAGCCGGAGGGAGGCGTTATTGTTATCGTCTCCCTTGGTGGTGACTCGCTTGCAATGCTTCGTCGCTATTAGAGAGAAACATAAAAATAAAATCAGATTAAATGCACATGACAGGAGGCAAACTCTCCAACTGGAGTCAAGTTTATGACGAGCTTCTGTCATTGAGCGTGACTGCGTGATTCATTTGGCCTCGCTGGGGGTGGAGGCGGCAAGCTGCGAGTTTTCTAATTCCTTTCTCCATCATTTCTGCAGCCGTCAGTCAAAGCTGCAGAGAGCAGGGCCGAAGTGGGGCCGCTCGATAAATGGGTTGTTGGTGGCCGCCGAGTAACATTTAGAGTCTTTGTTATTTCAAGCCTGGGTTTTCTTTGAGATTTTGCGTTTTTGAAGGTCTGGCGTCTTGCTTGAGCCTTTTGTGTGTGTGTCCCTCCCGGGGTTGTGGAAGGTCAGCAGCTCAGACTAAAGGGAAACAGCAGCCACATCTGTCCAGTCAGCTGATCCAGTGCAGGATACAGATGTGTTGGGTTGAGTTCAGCCAGAATTTTTTTTATGTCATGGTTTTCACGGTTAAACACAGAAGACTCCCAACTCTCGCATCCATTCCTCGAGATAATGTAGAGTCGTTAATAAACTGTGACGAAGAAAATGTGCACCAGATTATGTTCTTTTTTGTTAATTTGCAGAGGAAACGTAAATTTTACAACTGGCGAATAAAAACTAGAGCTTTATTACGTTTGCTTTTCGGATGCAGGGAGGAACCCATTAAATGTAGGTGCAGATCTGAAACCTCCTCTTAAAAATACAATTATCAACCCTAATGTGGCAAACTAAAATTATTTAAATGATCTGCTTATTGTTTTCTCACCTACTTTGATAATTTATCATATTTATAATCAATAAAAACGAAGCAGATTTGTCTTGTTCCGAACGTTTTGTTTTATTTGGAACCTGATTTATCGATCAAAATAGCTGTTAATATCTTTTAATCATCACATTGATTATATGACACTTCTCAGCTGTAATGCAGTTTACAGCCTGTAAATCAATTTGAATTTGTCTGTGTATTTCTTCTCCTTTAAGCAGAAACAAACTTTTTAATCACACGATGAATCACAGAAAGAATCTGAGACTCCACCTTCCTTTGCTTTACATTATTAGTAAACTGAAAAAGGCATAAATCATTTCTCTTCCCTCGTTCCTGCTGTAGAGAAACAGGCACTTCAGTCAATGTATTCAGACGAATCTCTGTCTGCAGGGTTAGAAAATTAATTTTGGTCTCGTCTGCTTTGCTTTTTGTGAAGAACGTGGAATTTCGTGACCTCTAAGTGAGCGCTTAAAGGCATCGCACGCTAGATTACCAGCTGCTGAAGCAAAATTACATCTGAGTTCGTCCTTAATAGATTTATTTTAGTCTTGAATATTAAAATCATTCAATACATTTTCTTCAATGTCCACTAACCATGTAGCTTGAGGCCTTGGACAAAGTTTTGAAAAGTGCATTAGAGCACGTCCACGTCTGAAAATTGAATTCAGGAAACATAAACAAACCTACGAAATTGATGGTAACTTATTAAAAGCTTCAGCCAAAGTTTACTTTACCCAACAAGAGGTTATAATACGTCTTCTGGGCAGAGTTAATTCTTCAGGATGGACAGGATGCTACAGTTAGCATGCAACCTTCAATACAAGCAAAGATGTTCTAAAAATAAATCAAGAGGCTTAGGAGGCAGCTCATGATGTTCAGAAAAAATTTGGAAATACAAAGAGCCCATTTACAAATATAAAGCTGTACTCGGCTGTACAAGCTTTTACATCGATGTCCCTGAGCGATAGTGCTGCTTTTATTTACTAGGGCCAAGGTCAATTTAAAAGAAAGGTTCCTTAATTTAGATTTAAAAGTTGTTTTAAATTGGAGCTCGTATGAGTTAATCAGGAAGTTTGTTCCTTCTGTGTAATTTGTCAGTGAAATGCAGATTAGATTTTTTGGTTGTACGACTACAAAGAAATGATCCCACATCCAAAAACACCCGTCAACCTCCTGCACTGACACACACACACACACACACACACACACACACACACACACACACACACACACACACACACACACACACACACACACACACACTGGATCTTCTTCCAGTTAAATCCCCCTGATGATCAGATTTATCTTGTTAGAACAGAAAAGTCTTCACGTGTTATTTGATTTGTGAAGGGAAGTGGACGAGGAGAAGCTGCAGCACAAACGTCTGTTGCTTTATTCTGTTTAAACTCAGATTTCCTTCCATCTCTTTGTATAATCTCTCTCTGAATTGACCTCCTATCAATAATTCATCCATTCTGGAAAAAAAAAATCTCACTCATGACTTTAAAACTTTTAGTTCTAGCGTTGGCACTTCTGCTGAGGCCAAACTTTAACTTGGGATAAGCAGTTTCTTTCCTTCTTGCGTCAGGTACATGAGCTCAGGTTTTCTTCCTCTTTTCTTCCCGTCTCCTTGATTCTTGTATTTTTTATTCCTTCATAAATATATATAAAACAACCTGTCTGGGCTGGTCTGAATCATTATATTCTGCTTTTCACAAATAAAAGCAGAGTTCCTGTTAAAGACGATTTTTGCTTTCTCAAGCCGTTGGTTTAACTTGAAACCGTTATCCGGAGGACTAAGATCAAAGCCACTGAAGGAAGCACGCGCCATTAGATGATACTGTAAACCTTCTTTGAACACTGTTTTGAAGGTTTCTAAAGAAAGTGGTAGCCCACATGTTCCCCGAGTGACAATGAGAAAAGAAACGTGTGCACCATCTTGTGAGGAACGTCTTAAGATAACAACCAGCTTCCTCTCAGAGCCAGACTGGATTCAAACTCCTCATCTGCAAAAACTGTGGCTTCACCAAAGAAAACAAGTTATTGTAATTCAGGCTGAACTCAAAACAAAGGATTGAAGATAAGACTGTGTCGTGTGAGGGTGTAATTATTGAGTTGGGACTCAGAAAATAAAAACTCGAAACACTTTGGAATTCAGAGTTTCATGTTAATACACAAGGTTCAGGCAAAGGCGCATTGATTAAGAATAGGACATGATCGAGGCTTCAGTTTAATCAGTGTAGTGTGATTCACTTTCATTTTGAACTTCTTAGATATTGAATCAAAACCACAATCTAGTGACACACAAGAGAGTTTCTACATGAAGCAACAAAGACGATATGGCACTAGAGGTTTAGGCAAGAGCACACAAGTCGTTTTATATAACATGAACTCTGGAAAATGTCCAGAATGCTCATATTCAGCCATTTCCTCAGGAGTGAATCATTCAGACAAGTTTCCTCTGATAAAATCTAAAAGATAAAATATGTTTTCTTTCAGGAAAGGATCTGCTCGGGAGTAATTTTCAGTTGTTTACAAGCTCTGGCTCGCTGGTAATTGTGCAGAGTGAATGTATAAGAACCGAACTGAAAAAAATGCAACTATGATGTGTTTTATGCAGACTCGTGAAAGGCCTCAATGACATAGTGTCACAGATACAGGAATGCACACTCTTGCATTTTCCTTCCTCTCTCCTGTGTGTGTGTGTGTGTGTGTGTGTGTGTGTGTGTGTGTGTGTGTGTGTGTGTGTGTGTGTGTGTGTGTGTGTGTGTGTGTGTGTGTGTAGGTGTACGACGGGACAGCATATGGCTAACCCTGCATGTAGTGAAATATTAAAAAGCAGTGTCAGCAAGAAGGACAGTGTGTGTGAGTGTGAGTGTGTCCCATGGGGAGAAGATATCTGCCGGACATAGACAACTGGGCATGACAAGCTCCCACTGTGACGCACACACACACACACACACACACACACACACACACACACACACACTCTCCTCTCTCTCTGCCAACTTGTCCAGTTGGCCTTATCTGCTGGCGAGACTAAATGCCATCCCTAAAAAACATACACACAAACACATACACACACACACACACACACGTCGAGGGTTTCATAAACAAACCGTGCCTTGGATCACAAAGTCTTCATCCCAGTGAAGATATTAAGTTTGTGACGAGTGTGTGAGAGAGTAATCCAGGTGGAAATATTAAAAAATCTGTTCTTCCAGGACAATTTTGGGATCAAACACCATTTAGCACCAGTTTGTGAGCGATGTCGTGCTCTGACCACGTGACCTGCGTTACAACAGAATCCAATACAAGCATTCAAGATCTTGTTTTAATGTGGAAAAAGCTTCTGTGGAGACAATTGCTGTATTAATTATTAATCCTTGATTTAAAACAGGTGGTTTGACTCAGATCCAGATCTGATATCTGAACCAATACAAAGGTACTAACAGTATAAAACAAATTGAACACTCAGTAGAACGCATGTGTCCACCGAAGCATCACAATCCAAACTGTTTGATGAAAGAAGCCAAATCTCACCGGATCTGCCCTGAACCACGTTTCATCTCTTCACCAAGCAAATCACTTCCAGTACTTTTGTGTAGACGAATAAAGAAATAATCAAACCGACAGACATAATTAGGGATGAGTATTGATAAGATTTTAACGATTCCGATTCCTTATCGATTCCTGCTTATCGATTCGATTGCTTATCGATTCTCTTATCGATTCTTTTTGGGCAAGGGGGGGAAAAAAAGAGCACAAACGGGTTTATTTACATTAATTTTCTTTTATATAATTTTCTATAATGATGCACACCATATTCAGTATGTATACATAAACATTTACATTTTTTAAATAACCAAAAACATTCACGTATTCCTCTTGAACTAAAGATAAACCTGACATTCTTCTGTAGAAATTACGATAAAATAAAACTTATATAACTTAAATAAAACTTACTCTGTTTAATTTAAACATGTTACTAGAAACTACAATGCTCCTTCCTTTTTTAAAAAGGGTATATGAAAACTGAGCTGCCAAAATTAAACTAGCAGTGGCAAATACCATCAAGTCTGCACCAGCAATTGTAATCAACAAAATCAACAATTCTTGTGCAGAAAAATAAGCATGTCTGCTTTCTCCGGAAGGATACGGGATCTCTCAGGACTAATTGTGTCTCCAGCCGTGGAGAACACTCTCTCAGATGGGGTGGAGGATGCCTGAACACACAGATAGGACTCAGCTAGACCTGACAGCAGGGGTAAAGTGTGTCTCTGGTCCCACCACCAAAGGGTGGCGTTATTTGTAGCGGGGATGGAGGGCAGACTTCTGTACAGCTGGACCTCTTGATGCACTCTCTGGGCCATGGACTCAGGGAGCTGTTGTTGTTGCAGGGACTGCGACGTTACCGCCGAGCGAAGCTGCAGTAGCCGCCGAGCTACTGCGACGTTACCGACGAGCAAAGCCGCAGTAGCCGGCGAGCTACTGCGGGCTGCCGCCGAGCGACGCCGCAGTAGCCGGCGAGCTACTGCGACGTTACCGCCGAGCGACGCCGCAGTAGCCGGCGAGCTACTGCGACGTTACTGCCGAGCGAAGCCGCAGTAGCCGGGGAGCTACTCCGGGTTGCCGCCATGACATGTTTGCTGCCGTCTGAATGAAAAAGTTCGCGCATGCGCAACGGCACAGGGAACCGTTAGCAGAATCGTTAAAGAATTTCGCTAACGATTCCAAGGAATTGGTTCACTGGGAACCGGTTCTAAACAAGAACCGGTTTTCGATTCCCATCCCTAGACATAATGTCTTTATCCTAAATAATAGACATAAACCATAGAAATTATCTATTTTAGAGCTGATTAGTTGTTTCGAAGAAGCAGCAATTTGAACTAGAAGGGGCTCAGAGCATCTCCCCACAAAGATAAAGTTGTATCTCACCATGTCAAATACAAGGAATTTGCTGTGGTGTATTTGTACAAGTATGATTATAGAAAATAAAGACATTGCAAACAAAAATCAAATATAAGAAATATAGCACCAGTTGACGTGCAATATGTTTTAAGTAAACACTTAGAGACTGGATTGGGCAAATTGATAATTGTTTCATTGTCAAAGTCAATTTAATGTAGTGTTTTGACCCTCAGGGCCACTGTACCATGCACCACAGTTTGTGCACATGAGTAATGTAGTGATGATTTTGCTCTTTTCAGAAATGGAAATATTATATATATATATATATATATATATATATATATATATATATATTGAAACTCAATAAGAGTTTATAATGCATCTACAATCAAAAGAGCTCAATCCCTGGTTGAGCACGAATGTGCCGAGTGGATTTCATGTCACGCCGCACATTGAAATGAAATCTTTCCTTGTGTAGAAGTAGAAATTGTTGGCCCGATGTTCTGAGGGTCAGATGGTTGCTTCAATCACGAGGAAGCATCCTCTGGGGACTGTGAATATTCAGAGCAAACGTAATGGCAATGTGCCTTTTGGGGACATCTCGCTCTGGACCGAGGGGTTGACAGATGGACCCAACAACTGACAGTGACATCTGTAGGCCCGTCTGCTAGCAGCGGCAAAACAAGTTGGACTGGCAGAAATAGAAAGATGGAAAGAAGAGTGGGGTGGGAGGGGGGGGGGGGGGAATGTAGAAAAGCATCTCTGACACTTTTCTGTCTCTGGTTTGTCGTGTAAAACTAAAAAAAACATGATGCAACAACACTCATTTTCATTATGTTGAATTATGAGTTATTCGAGCCTCTGAGGTTTTTGATATTCCCCGTCCAGTGTAGTTTCAGACAGAATGTGACGGGCTGAACAGCCCAATTAGCTCTGCACACTTTTTATAGTGAAAATGTCAAGAGTGTTGTATTGATTATATCAATAGACTTCCTGTTTTGCAGGTCTGAGAGCACGGACAGAAAGTGAAGGTTAAACCACACGCCACATGTAAGTGACAGTAAAATGAATCAATCCCGAGCATTAACAAGATGATGATCGATGTGCAGCGCATGTGCAACTCATTATTTCTGTCTCACTGTGCGTGCTCAGTGTGTTTAATGTGTTCTGGTCAGTTTGATTTTTTTATTTGAAAACCTCTAACAGAACAGAACTGTATAAATACAACTTTTCTGGCTGAAGATGCTTAAAACAAAGTCGTAACTATTTGCAGCCTCTGTCACAGGTTTGGAAAGTTACAGAAATTGATGTGCACGGACCAACATCCTGATGCTCCATCCATACGACTACATTTGGTTTGATTACACATTAACTCTGCTACAGATTCGCCACAGAGTTTTAGAACCACTCAAAAGTTTGGAAGCTGGACCCGTTTTAGTTTGAAAACTCCAGCTCAGCGTTTTCTATCTTGGACGGGCAGAAATGAAGATGTTTGTAAACGCTGATGTTGACTCTCACAATTGTTCACATGCCAGGAGTCGGGCTGTTACTTGAACATTCTGTGAGAATTCTCGTGTACCATTGGAGGTTCATGCCATCCTGTGTCCACACATGCCCAGAGATGAATGGACTCAATCTGGTGTCATTCTGTGAAACGTGGAAATTATCATATCTATCCAACTATCTGTGAAGCAGTTCTAGCAGAATAAACTGGGCACTTGGGATTTTTTAACTATAGAGTAGACTCTATAGAGTGCAGCTCAGGCCACATTTTTTTATCTGAACTTGAACCAACCCGATGTGAGTCTGATGTTTTTACCTGATTACAGGGACATGCGGCATAAAAAGTAAAAGATACAGCTGCAAGCAAGTTAGGGCCTTAATTCACTCAATAGGAGTTAAAATTACAAGCAGCAGTAAAAACAACAGGGTTCTGGCCCCTCGGGACTCGAACCCTAAAAAAGCCAATAAAGAATAAAAACATGAAACGTTTTACATGACCACTCATTAGCACAGTAAACACTAGAATTTGGGGAATGCAGTACGATGCAAGTTTTTGAGCTTTGATTCAAAATAAATAGGATTTAGAAAAAAGGCCGTTACAACTGGAAGATGGGAATACAACATAGAAACGACTTCATGCCAGCGAGAGCACCCCCCCCCCCTTAACTGGTCTGACATTAAACACTCGTGAGTTTATTACGACAGCGAAAACCGACCTTTTACGGCTTTTATCTCACGTATGAACAATAAAACACGTAACTATGGAGTCGAGTGTTGGGCGGCGAGTCGCTGCAGCTGGATCCGGTGTGTTGGGATTCTGTGAGCATAGTTTACAGGCAGCAGGAGCCTCTCTCTCCACTAATGGTAGCAATAACTCTCTCTCTCTCTCACACTCACTCACACACACACTCACACACACACACACACACACACACACACACACACACACACACACACACACACACACACACACACACACACACACACACACACACACACACACACACACACACACACACACATATGGCTTAATGGCTTTTATAATGAATAGCCCTAGATAGTGGGCTAAATGGTGGTTGCCATGGTGATGGGGGCCAATCGATCCGCAAGTATTGATCAGCCATCGATAAGTTCCAGACGGCGAGCTACTGGAATAGAGAATGAGCTGAGTGCGTGTTTAAGTGTGTGTGCACGAGGGGCAGGGATTAGCTGAGTGTGTGTGTATGTGTGTGTGTACAGTACGTGCACATGAATTATGTGAGTTAATTCTGTGTGTGTGTGTGTGTGAGATATTTTTCCGCAGTAGTTAGGATCGCTGTAGCCTCGTAGATTCATGTGTCATGGCGTCTCCTCCTGCTCCCTGAGTGTAGGTGACGTAAGCAACTGGACCAGAGGATCGACCTGAACAAAACATTACAGTAGAGGAAGGATATTTTACCTTTGCATAGTTTGATCTTTAACATAATGTAGTAAAGATATTATCTTTCGTGGTCTAACCCCTGAAACCTCAGGTTCAGAGCGTTGAAGAGTCTGGTGATGAAATAAGATCTAAACTATAACTGGAGGAATCTTTATCTTCCTGTTCTTTGATTTTGTATTTGATCCTGTATTTACATTATATTAAACTTTAAAGATACGTTTAGGTGGGGACCAGGTTTCCCCTTTTTACAGCTTGAGCAACTGATCTGATTTTAAAAGAGGAAACCTAAACGGACGAGCAGCCCCTGTAGACGGCAGATCTCCAGAGATTCACTTCAGAACTGAAGGACATGGCTAAGGGAGGGATCTCAATCACAGGAGCGAGTTCCCTGAACTACACTATAGGTAATTAGAATTATTGCCGGGATGTGGGAGAAAAAATTACCCACATACGCTTTTCAGATGGGATTAAAATCCCTGACCAGTGCTGGGGAATCACCCCATCTCCCCCCAGAGAAATCAATCCAGTCTGAACGGGAGATAAATCTGAAATCCCTGCTTTCAAGAGGTTATAGATTATATTACATGCAGGGTCAGAATGAATGAAGGGGATGAATGTACTCATGTCCACGATAGATCTGCAATAAGTTATTTACTGCTTTTCAATTATCAGTTGTTCATGGGAGTAAATCCTTAGTTCTAACCAAGTACAGCAGCTTGTGTCCGATGGACTGTATTTTTCAAAGTCATGATTTTTGTATTAACTTGAATGGCCAAAAATATTTTATACTAGTTTTAGAATTTATTTCCTTGAGAACAGACGACAAACCTGAGGAGAAACCTGAAATTTGTTTACGCAGAAAATAAGTAAATGTTCTGAAATAAAATATTATGAGAAGAATATTGAATAAAAGGTGTTAGGCCATCTGATATAATATTTAATTGATTTATTAAATCAACTCTATTGTACTCACAAACCCCTTTAACATCAAGTCAACATGGTGTTAGTTGGAGTTGGTCGCCATAACATCACCGTGCACATCTCACATTTCCCAGAAGCACTTGCACCGTCTTAAAGCACCATATCACAGATTAGTGAACTACAGCGTCTGGTTCAAAGCATTTGTAAAAGGTCGACATGGTTGCTATGGACGACAATTAAGCTTGAGATGAAAGGTAATTGGCTGATGCGTTATTAACTGAATCAATTAATTTCAGCCTTGCGGTTTAATCCTAACGGATCATCTGCTGTATTCTCACATGGAATCACTCCGGTTGTAACGGGGGGGGGGGGCGGGGGGGGGGGGGGGGCAGGAGAAACATTGATCTCTCTCATGTGTCCACTCTGGATAATTTCAGGAGATTCAATGCGTGTCTGAAAGCAAATTCTGTCATAACAAAGCTTTCATTTAATATTCATGTGTGGGTGAATGTACACAAAACCTATTTCCATCATCATCTCTTTAGCAAATCAAATGATGAAGTCAACCTCTGCTCCTCTGTTAAATGTCACCGTGTTCCAGGAGTTATTCTGTCGCGCTGTAATTAACTTTTTGGTGTATTTACGCTGACAGAAGAAAAACACAAGGAACCATTTTATGAACCTTTGTTATTTCCACAGATGTATAAACATTATAAATCATTAAAACAAACCTTGATGGGACGTTGGAGACGTTGGCTAATGTTTCCTGTGGGTTTTGGACTCCAACCCTAATGGTTTGCTCCATATCTATGAGCCATGGTTTTTAATGGTTTCCATTACGGGACGCATTGGTCACTAATGGTTGGGATAATTTCCCAAACTAACAAACCATTGTGCTGCAGTTCGTCAGAAACCAATTCTCTACCACTAAACCTGTTAAAGATGATGCAACACTAGAGTTTTTCCAGAAGGTCTTTCACTCCCAAGACATTTCCCACGTTTACTAGAAAAGACAGAAAAGACTGGTTCCTTTATTTCATAGTCTTAAAGAGACAGGAACTAAAATCAAATGTTTTAGACAGCGGCTGAAGAGAGGAGCTGCAGCATTGGACAGTTTGAGGACATTAAAACACGTAAACCTTTTCAAATAATCACATTAGCATTATCAACCTGTTTGAGCCGAACGTTTCCTTTAGAGTAAAACAGGAAGTGACATGAGACCTCGAAGATGCTTTTACGATTCTCCATCACAGCTGGACGCGGCCCAGTGTGTGATAACAGCTTTACACGGCTCCACCTACAGAGGTCAGTGCAGCAAAGCTTTTCCTCCCGCTCGTCCTCCTCCATGTAGCGGAGTCGCTCTTTAATCTGAACCGACCACATCTGCTCGTGCCCTTGACTCCGTCTTTTCTTTCATTGCGGCGCCGTCAAACTGATCAGTCGTGGAACTGGAATTAAGTCGTGGCTTAGCCGAGGCCCGGCCCTGCTCCTGCTTCTCCACAGAGACGCCTGAGCATTGATCCATGATCAGGTTCTGCTCATCAGCTGTTTTGTTGCTGGCAGGGCAGGCAGCAGCAGAGCAGCAGCTCATTTAATTAATGCAGATTTGACTGGTCATGCTGCTGCTGCTGCTGCCGACTTGCAGCTACCTGCTGCCCCGGGAAAAAAAAGAAACTCCAGCCGTGTCACAACATCACATGAAAGAGGTTTCAGAATTTCTTATGTAATTAACTGTGAGGCTTCTCTCAGCGAGGCCATCATGCAGCCCATCATGCATCTGGCAGGAGAGTCCTGTCGTGTCCTGCGCGGCCGGAAGAAATTACCTCGGTCCTGTCGTGTTTGACAGCTGCCTCAGTTTCAGCCACTTGTACGATAATTGTCATCTGCCATGTTTTAATATGGACACAGACGTGCTGATGCTCGGTTGACTTGTTGCCCATCAGAGCGTCTGCGTTGGCTTGGTACTGGTCCGAACAATCATTCGCTCACAGGCACCAATGATTTGAGAATCACATTATCGCGGCTACATAGAAACTGTAATAGAAAAATTGAAAAAGGAGAAAACGAGAGAATAAAGAAGACTTGAAGAGATTAGAGTTGGGGGAAAAAATATAAAATAAAGATGTGCAACGACAAATTAATTCTGGTCACGTAAGATAAGTTTTTAATTTCCCATGAATCTGCTTAATAAACCTTTCCGAGTTGCACATTGTTTATTTGTGGACACAAGGTTTCACCAGCTGCTTGGAGAACTCAGTGTCGAGTGCTCTTTCCCTCCATAGGTCACCATCTTTTCCTAACAGCCATTAATATTCATTAAAGTCTGCTGATGCAAACATCCTGTAATTTCCTCTACTGTATTAAGTATATATAGATGAATCTATATCTCAGTGTGTGTGGGAGCCGGCCCACGCCATATTGCATGTTTGATTTCTCTATCTGCCGGCACCAGCTGTGAAACTATTGGGGATTTAAATATTTAACATCTTGAGATATCATTTTCACTCGCTTCTCTCCACCATTACTCCTCCACACATGACTGCTGTGGCTCAACGTGTGTGTGTGTGTGTGTGTGTGTGTGTGTGTGTGTATGTGTGCACTTAAACATATGCACTGGCTTTGCTCTCTAGGTTTGTTTTTGTTTCGTTCATCGTATGTCTGCGAGTTCAGAACAGCTCCACATCTTATTCTTATGTTCAGCCTCTGTGCTTCCATTTGAAGTACAATAACGTGAACTACTTTAAGTTTTCAGCTGTAATTCAGGCGGCTTTACATCAGGGTTGAAAGAGCCGCGTGTGAGATAAAGGCTTTTTAATACATTTTGCCCAAACTGTGAAAGGTCAAAAGTAATCGGACACATCACGGCTGAAAGTTTTTGGGGGGGCAGCTGCTTGTCGTTTCAGGATTAGTTTAGAAGAAAGAAGTTAATGTGGTTCAGAAAGTTGGAGTTTGAGTTTGAGTTTTTTTGTGGATGTTGAAGACACGACATCAGATGTTGGTTTGCCAAAACCACTAAGACACTCGTGCTCGATCTTGATCTTATTCTCAGAGGTCTGTTAAAAAATCTGCACAGCCAGGTTCACAACTTTTCAAAATAAAAGCTCTGTAACATAGCTCGATACAAAGCTACAGAGAGAGTCTTGTGCATATCTGCAAGCGAGCGCTCATTCCACACAGCCGGGCGCATCATTGAGTCGGGGGGGGGGTGGAAATACATCCTCCGGGGGGGTGATGGGTGCATCAGTGAAGCATATGTGTGGGTTAGGATCTGAGCAGATCTCTGCATAGCTAGTGTGATCAGAGTGTCTATGTTTTATGATTCAGGTGGGATGTGATGTCAGTGCACTTTCCTGTGATGAAAAAAGTCTGTCAGGATTCTTGATATTTTAAGTTTGTAAATATCGAAAATCCAGTTTTTTTTACAAACACACTGATCTTAATTTCTGCGGTCTATTGTTGTTCTGACTTTAAACAAGTTTAATCTCAAAGAACCAGACCATGATCTTTCCCTCCTCTAATGTCTCAACATCTCCACTTCATACTGAACCTAGTCAACCTTATCCTTTCATAATAAGTCAATATAGAGCTGAGATTTGACCTTTTGCTGAAACGTGACAAACCTATTAAGAGAGAGGAAAATAAGAGAATCACTTACAAACAGCGGAAGTGAGCAGTGAAAGGAAGACGAGCTCAGAGGTGAATGTCACTACAGATAAAACAGTGAGATGCCGCCACACGTGTCTACCAGCATACACATATTTATTGTCATCATATATTTTACGTTACTGCAGCAGGAAGTCTCTGTCTTTATTCAGATGATTTATTTTTCCTTCTCCTTTCTCTCTCTCTTCTCAACCATGAGATTACCTGAAGGGACAGTTAGCTGTCAGTGTGACTCACATGCACACACACAAAAACCCACACACACCTACACACACACACACACACACACATGAGCAAGAACAATCATGCATCTATTTGAACAAGCACATGTACATGAGAGCAGATTGAAGCTCTACACACACACACACACACACACACACACACACACACACACACACACACACACACACACACACACACATACACACACACACACACACACACACTCTCTCACACACACACACACTCACACACGTGTAGCGGAAAGCAGTAGTCGCAGTCAGCAGGGACATTTAGTTGAATAGCACTCATTTAGACGGAATGGCCATTTTACCCTTCCCTGTGTGTGTGTGTGTGTGTGTGTGTGTGTGTGTGTGTGTGTGTGTGTCTGTGTGTGTACGTGCATGTTTGCACCGCACAGAGCTTTGGGAATAAGACACTATTACCTGGGAGAGTCTATGAGAAACTCTGTAAATATTGACAGAGAGGGAGGGAGAGGGGGAGTGGATGAGATGAGGTGGAGATATGAACCCTAAGGGGCTATGGATTGATAATTTAATGGTTTCACTGGGAAAGAAGATTGGATCGAGAGGAGAAGAGAAGGAGGGGAGGAGATGGGAGGAAGAGGTGGGATTTGAACCCTCGCTGTTGCCATGGCAGCATTTGGCTGTCAGACGAGCCAAATGGCCACGGCTCCAAATAATTTGTACAGAAAAACACGGCGGAGGGTCTCATCGCGTCGCTGTCACCGACTCGACCGAGAGAGGAGGGAGAAAAGCTTTTAACTGAAAAAAAATAATTAACTTTTCTTCATTTTAAATCACCTCGTCCGTACGAGGAGTGTCAGAGCAGGACTTTTGGGAAAGACGCATTAACGTCGGGGGTGAAAAGAAGAATCACAGCTGAAGTTATTAGTTGTAATCCCACAATAAAAAAAAGCAGAGAGGTCACAGGAGTTAAATAGGAATTATTATTATTTTTGACATGGTTTAAGGATTTAGAATTATAGATATAATAAGTATATATTCATTGTATAAACTGTCAAATAAGTCAATTTCGTGACTTATATATTAACGTCTGCTAAAAAGGATGTGATACTGGTCAAGTAAAGACCCAATGAATTGTGGTGCAGATTAACTCCTTGATGGAGGAATTTGCGCTCGTGAGTGATATTCTATTCTATTAAAAATTGGTTTTGAATATTGAAAAACATCTTAAAATCTCTATGGTCCCTTTATTGTTTAAACTCAACTGTAAATTTCACTGTGATAACTTTGTAAATTTAGAAACAATGGTTCCTTGATGTCCCACAGAAAAATAATCGTTTTAAATTGTTATTGTTTGCTTTCATTTTAAATTTTTAACCTGTAAACCCCCTTTAGGTGAAAGTGTTTAAAAGTCGACAGTGTAATATACATTAGGTTTAATTATTATTTATTATTGACAAACTGATTATCTATATTCTGACATCAGCATCCGTAACAACTCTTGACTACTGTTTCGACAAAATGATAAATTCTCCCTTCGGTTATCTGAGTGTCTGATGCTTTGTGTTGTGTGTGTGAGTTGATTTGAAAAACCGCTGCAGTCATTAGAGAGAGCAGTGAGTGCAGTGGGTTGAGATCATTATTGATTTTATTGAACATCTGTGACTCAGCTCTTGATATCTGCCTGTCAATGAGACCTGCAGGGATCAAACCAGTGCAGATTCAAACTGGTGCAGCAGAGCTGGATGTAGATAAAGATGTAGAGGATTTTCTTTAACCTGCATGAATAACAGAAGGTTAAAAGATATAAAACCGATCATTGGCAGAAGATGCAAAGATCCCTGAACAACGACAGGAACCGTAAGACGGTTGCTGTTATAAAAACAAAGTGCAGGTTGTCTAAAGGCAGGTCGACCTGCTCAGCTCAGCAGAACTGATCCGCTCAGTTCACCTTTCACCACAAATAACACGTTCAATAACTCGGCTCTTTTAGCGCGGTCATGCACAGCACAGGATTAACAGCGCTCAGGTGCTTGTTATGAATCCAAGAGGTTGAGCAAACAAACTGAGAGCATTTCATCAAGACGTGTATCTTTTAATTATGCATGTGGGGGTTTGGTCAAATGATATTTAAACCGTTCATATGCATGTATTAATTTTTTGTTTGTTTGACTGGTACAATGCAGAGAAACATTGTCAAATGTTGCAGGAACTTAATAAAACGTGTAGGATTTGTAGCCGACGCATATTTGCAATCCCTGGATCAGCTTTTCAAATCTTAAAAGGTCACAATATGTTACAATAAAAATATAAAATGCACCATAAAGAGAGTAAATAAGAGAAGTGATGGCATGAAATTACAAAGCTGTGCACGGCTGCAGGATCAGAGATTGCAGGTTTGGTTTTGTTTCAGCGTTTAACTTCTTTTATTAAAAGTTTTCACATCAGTTTATTTTCTATAAGAAGGATTTTCTTCTCATCTCCTGACAGGTTGAGCTGGTTTAGGTCAAAGCCGGATTGTTTCCGTCACTTTTACACGCTCATTGGAAATCTACCAAATCTGTTAAAACCCTTAAAGATGTGTCTGAGTGTAACACTGTGGGACATACGTGTGTCATGTTTTATTGTTTCATTAAAAAGCTCTTCACTCCTCTGCAGATTTTCAAGGTGTAATTACCTGGTGAACAATGAGAGCAGCACATCTGTGAAGTCTCCCTTTCCGTTCGCTGGAGTTTTAACGATTCACGTCTCAGTGCTCGTCTCCCACCGACCAGTCAACAGGCCGGTCTGAGTGTTGTTTCACATCAGCAGCTTCTCTGCTAATGAGCTGCTGCTGTGATTGTCAGACACAGCAGAGGCCTGGGAGTTACAGTAAGTTAGAGCTGAGTGGTCGATTTCAGGCCGGTCCACACTCCAGTGGCGACGAAATCTCAGCTGCGGGTCGAGGATCTGCAGCAGTTTGACGAGTCGGCTTATTAGCTCTCAAGATCAGTTGTGTCTTTTAGGATTGGAGCCGCAGCGGATGTTGGAGTAAACAGAAATAATAATATGTCCATTATTCAGATTACAGAAATGTGCCTTTGGACTTCTGTAATATAATAAACTAGTTGGACTATAAACATTGTTGAACAAGAGAATGGAAGATGGAGCCTTGATCCTGATCTGATCTGTTTACTCTCTAAAGAGCAGCTTTTAATATGAACTAGTCAAACCACTTTTTAGCCAGAACTGGTGTTTTAATGATTAATGTGTAAACACTTTAAATTATTTATATGTCTGTTGTACCTTTGCCCTTTGTTATCATTCATATATTCATTCAACAGTTCTGGTAATCAAACCTTCAGAGGAGCGTGTTTAATGCTCAGTAACTGTTTCACCATCTAGTTGCTTCTTTTATTTCCCAGCTCCTCAAACACGAGGATTTGTTTGTATCATACTTGATAGTAAAAATAGTTTTTGGTTTAAAATGTCACTCAGCTAAAACAAGCAATTAAAAGACTTTTGGACCTTGGGAAGTTTTTCTTAATGTTTTATACAAAGAAATGTTCAACGAAAAAGTTTGAATTAAAATTAACTGTTAGTCCCAGCCCTTGAAAAAAATACTGATTCACCAGTAAAAGTCCTTGTCCTTGTTAAATTACTCATCATGCAGAACTTATCACCTCTAAGGTTAAATTTATTACAGAATAATATTTGACTGATTCATTTTGATGAATGCATTTACTCTTATCTGCTTTTACAACAAATTTTCACAGATTTAGGTACATTTTCTTTCCCTGCATTTCAAACCTTCATCTGTAAAAGATGTGAACTCTTCATCCTCCTCTATATGTCTCCTTTCCGTCCTGCTGGAGGAAGAGAAACGCTTTTTAGTTTGTGAGATCCAGACCAGTTCCTCTGTCCCTCAGGCCCACTTAGCATTCTGGTTGGAGATGCTCGCCTCTATTTTGACTCCGACATATCTTGGTGGACAGACGCACGGAATGAAAGTCATCTCAGTGGAAGTATGATGGAATCAACATTGTTGGTTTGTCATTCGGTCGGTACACGGCGGGGCGGCTGCCAAACAGGCACTGATACGGTTGCCATGGAAAGAGCACTGATTTGGTGCATGCGAGGCAGAAGATCTGATGTGCTGCCACTCTGGGTCTGTTTGTGTGTGTTGTGTATGTGTGTGCTGTGATATTTCACCCTGTAAATTCAAGCACATGCACAGAACGTTGCATATTCCTCATCCGCCTGCATTGCAAACGTATCATTTCCCGTCTCTTCACAGCACAGTTGACACCAGGAGATGGTGGAGCACGTTTTTCTGCGGAAGTCTGATAAGCAAAAGAATCAGATCTCACTCTTTGTAAATCCGTCAATCACAACTCTGTCTTTCTGTATTTAACCTTTTCATAGTTTGGTCTGATATTCGTGTCAACGCAGAAACAAGACTTTAAGAGAAAATGGATTTTAAACTGGCTTTTTTAGGCTCTGCTCCCTGAAAGTCAATCATTCGCATTTTCTCCCCTTAGTCGACTGAAATTAAATTTTTTTTGGTGCAGATGCTTTTATATATATATATTGGTCCCAATACTTGGTGAAAGATGTTTGTGCACAGGCAGCTGGACCCAGTGTGAGTCTGAGAGAACAATTTGATATGAAAGAGTCTCTGGCTGTTTGAAATCTACTGTCAGCAGAAAAAAATTTGTCACTTTTCCAGCCTGTTGTTGGCAAGTCAGCAAGAATTCACTCAGCAGAATCAACCGCACACGAGGACAAAGCCAAATCATAGTTTGTTCTGAAAATGGCTTTGGAAGAAAGAACGGTTTGATGTTTATACTTTGACTTCTTAGTTTGGTTCAAGTCCCAGAGACTAACACGGAGGAGGTGGGATCTGTGAACAATACTGCAACCTGCCACCAGGGGGCTGATGAGACACTTTGGCTTCATCTCTGGATGTTTGAAATCTGCTGTTAGCTGAAAATGTTGTCACACATTTCCCATCTGTCATAAATGTTGTTAGCAAGTGGCAAAGATAGAGCATCTTGATTGTCCCCTGGTGACTGAATGTAGTATTGCAGTTTATGCCTCCTTCATGTTAGTGGCTTGGACACGTTGCTTGAGTTTCAAAGTGAAACAAGGAACAAATCGTGAAATATTCATATTGAACCTACAAATCTGATTCAACCGACTTGTTTCTCCCACTTTTCCGTCTCCAGGAAACTTTGTGACGAACTTCCAGAGCGAACTTGTTGCTTGCAGCTTGAGGTTTTGTTGCAGCAGCACATGAGCGTCTTCGGCTCTTTGTTTGTCTTGTAAGGAAAAGTGAGCTTCACTCAGAACACAACTTGTCGTGTGGCAGCGTTGTTGCCGCTGAGGCGACTGTCAGTGGAGGAGTTTACTCTGCTGCCGGTTCTTTGATAGATTTCTCCCACAGCGACTGTTGTGGAGGCGATTTGTGTAAAACAGCCAGTTGCTACAGAAGCTTTCTGGTGGGTTCCTGTTTGGGGAGAACAATTTCAGTTTATCTGGATTTTCATGTGTGGCGGGAACCATGAAAGATAAAGATCAAGATTTAGCACAGCAGAGTTATACACGTCTGAATATATATATATATATATATATATATATATATATATATATATATATATATATATATATATATATATATATATATATATATACATACAGTATAATATACATTTATATTATCTCATCCTCCACACTGCTGGGAAAGCAAAGTAACAACCACAACACAACACTAGCTTGTTGTCTTACCAGTGTGTAATCCAATAATATTTATAATAATAATACATCAATTTACCAGTTCCTATGCAAGTATTTGTCCTAATCTTACATTATAGTTAGTTAATGTGTATATATACAATAAAATAGCACTAGATGGAGAATATTCAAGGGATGTTCACCATCTAGTCCACTCAGCTCCACCATGGCCCAACTATCCCTTTATAAACCACATTTAAATGAAGCAGATCCAGATTTTTATTTGGATCTTAACCAAATTAGACACTTTTATAAAGATCAGTCCTGATTTTATTTTTCCATCAAATTCCATGAATTATCTGAGAAATATTGGAAAAAATCTCACAATGTTAAAGACACGGGAATAAAATATCCTGGATCCGCCTCCTGGTAACGAGTTCTTCCCTCAACCATAAAATATTTGCCCAACAAGTTCTGGAAAACTGTTCAGTAGTTTTTGCTTAAAAATGTAAACTATCATATGCAAGAGGAAACTAAACCTTTTTTCTTTGTCATACAAAACACTCAAATGCTTCTAAACTGAAAAACAAGCTTGACAGTTTTTCATTGACAAAAGGAATAATTGAGAAAATAATTGGTAGATTGAACAATAATTGTTTTCCTACAGCAGGAAAAACATCAAAATCTGAATTTCCCCGTTGGTTGACAAGCATCATTTTCCGGTAATCGTTGTTATTGATTTCTCTCATTTGCTAAAAGGAACCGGGCATTTTGTCCAAACACAGAAGGTTGTGATCTGAACAAAGCCGACATCACACCGGTCTGAGCTAAACTGCACAATTACGAGAATGTCTGCAAAACGCTTTGTGAAAAACAAACAGACAAGTGGCAGAAGGGAAATTATAAAACCGCAATAAGGAATAAAAGAATTTCACGGCTCATTAGTGACTGATTTCTATCGGCACAGAAACTTGTCCGTTAGCAACGCCGAGGCACGATATCAGCGTGAGGAGGAGGAGAGGCTCTGCACTTTGAGGAGACGCACGACCGCATGAAAAATACATCTGTGCAACAATCACAACACTTAAACTTCCTCCATATTGTCGTCATGACAACACGGGGGACAATGTCGGTCAGGGTTCACGGCGACAGACGGCGAGGAGAGGAGGAGACAGATGGAGCGGTGACAGAAGAGTCGTCCGATTTGTTTGGTGGAAAACTTTATCACTAGAATCTGAATTCATTGTGGAAAGTAAAGGATTTTGTGCAGAAGACGAATCACAGAGTCGATAGAATCAAACAGAATCCATAGGATAAAATGATGGTTTCGTTATATATATATATATATATATATATATATATATATATATATAGAATTATACCTAAATAATTTAGAGGAATTATATATTTGCTCAGCGATGATATGAGCAGGATGTACAGCCTGATATAGAAGGATGTACACAGGGGTCCAGTGGGTGGCGGAGTCAGGCCGTGTCCGTTTTTTTTCGAATCCCGCTGACGAACGCACAAAGCTGCATAAACTTCTCGACCGAGTTGTACGAGTTACGGAGCATTATGCATAATTCCTGAGGCAGTGAAATGGCACAGTGAAGCTAACGCTGGGTAATATGAGGCTGTGCACACGCGGAGTGAAGCAAATGAAATTGTGCCGTCGCCGCCTCAATAGCAGGAACACAGCAGGGGAGCACTTCTACAGGGGTCAGACACGATAACACAAATAGCCGCTCAGTCTAATGTATAATACAACAATGCAACAGCTGCTCTGCTGATACTAATACTGCAGGGCTGTAACGTTGGGTTCGGCTGCAGTCACACAAGGGACGACGACTCAAAGCTCATGAGCTGCAGCGGTAGGTTTGTGATTTTCCTCTCACACAAATTGATAGAACATAATCTTCCATTAAAGCGAGAGCTAGTTCATGAAGCTTTAGAGGTCGAAAGAGACGAGAGTGGTTTTATTCTGGAGCCACAGACGAGTGGAGTAAACAAACCTTTGCATTAAAGAAGGTTCACAGCGCTGCCTTTAAGGCTTCAGTTGAAACGAAGCAGCAGCTGCTCTGTAGCCACAGGTCGGGGAATGCAGATATGAACTGTTTTCAAATCGGCCCCCGAAATCTCCGGGTTCAGTCAGAGAAGCAACAAACTGAAAAAATTAAAAAGCCTAAATCAAAATACGTAAAGTTTTAAAGCTCTCACAGTTCCAACAGGAAACATTGCAGCTTTGAATATTCCCTCACTCCGAGGTTCGACCAGTTTGGCCAAATCTTCTGCTCCTCGCAGTAATGAAACTCCACAACTGGTGGAGTGAAGCCGCCTCCTCACCCGAGTCATTATTTTAGCTGTTTTCTTCATTGACTTGTCACCAGTGCGTTCACGCCTCAGTGCGACTCCAGCGCCCGGTGGGCCACCGTAAGCTGGACTGTGGCTGAGCTGATTCTGAGCCGTGAGGGTAGAGGGAAATTATTTTTGATAAGAAGCGAATGTTTCTGCACTTCTGAGACCACACACCAAGCGGAGGAAGAAACGGCTGATCACACCAGACCTTAAGTAAACACAAATATTAAACACTGTTGGAGAAAGGAATTAAGTAAATAGGTTTAACTCATTAAGACTGAAACACTGAAGAAAAGACAGAACTACCTGCGTTTACAAAACCTTTAATTTATCAGCCTCTCAAGCAGATAGAGACGTGAAAAGAAAAAGATTTGGGAGCTGAAACATTTGGATTAAATTCATAATTTGTCTCTTAGTGGCTGATCAGGAACATCTGGATCTGAATATCTCTTAGGTCATCAGCCATGGTCTGAAACGCTAAACAAACAAACCTTTATAAGTTAAAATATTACATAATAGTTCTTCAATACATTTAGGGTCGATCTTAATTATGTTTACTTAACACTTCTTATGTTGTGCTTTAAAATAAGTTGGGTTTTTTGTAGGAAAACTATTTAGCATGCTATTTCTGTGTGTTGTTATTTTTCAACGATAAAGATATTAACACGCTGTAATAAAACTACAATTGATAACTGATTGTCTACAATATCTTGGTCAGACCTGATCTCAGTTCACTCGTAAAGTCCATGATCTTGTTTCTGTCTGTGGGAGATGACCTGGTGTTTATTCTCCACTCGGCTAATTCACCTTATCTTCAGTTATAAGTTTAAATAATTAATGAATGTGTCATACTTGACATATATCTTGAATCTCATTCATTATGGTTTTGAAAATCCTCAGATATAACATTCAGTTTCCTTATTTTGTGCTTTTCCCACCTACCAGTCTACCAACCAACAGCTCACTGGAAATACAGTTTCAAGCAAACAAATCCTTGCTCTTTATTTGAATAACCCCGAGCAGCGAGCGCCTGTCAGCCGGGCGAACAGGAGGTAGGACTCCTGATCCTGAGGAGGTGTCCTGGGCTGCGGAGTGGAAGCCGGGCTGTTTGAGGAGGTGACAGAAAAAGAACAGCACATTCCCACAGCGCTGAAAGCTACACAATGTTTCCCTCAGTCTTCCACTGGCTCCCATTACCAAGCTCCTGACAGGGAAAACACAGGCTGTCTGCGACAATAAATCACTGTTGGTGTTCTGTGAGGCCTCCGTTCGTACCGGCCAGATTCAGAAATGTGCCGCAGACGCATTAAAAGACTCGACCCAAAGTTCAACTTCAATAAAAACACGACTTCTTAAATGTGCTGGAAGGAAACCGGAGTAAATACTGAGGGTTAGTTAAGGATAAGTGGATATTTATGTTTGTGAGTCAGGTTTGAGCCGCACAGTTAATCGTGTACACTCATATTTCCAAGATTAAAGTGATGCAGTTGAGGAAAGCAAAAGTGTTTTGCCATATTTTAATAAAGTCACTTTGTAGTGGTGGTTTGCTGATATGGCTTAAACAGCAGAGATCTTTAGATTCATGGCTGAACAAACTGTTTCTCCAACAAACTGCACGATCACTGAGAGTTAACAACACTTTGATGTTACAGCTGATGAGGAAGAGACCATTTAAACTAATGGATGTACTTTTTAAGAAGTTAGATTTCTAACACAACATTTTATTTTACATTCTGATCATGTGTTTTCTTTAGAGCAGCTCTGTTTGATCTGGAGCTTCAGACTTTTCAGTTTAGTCACAGCAATAATAGTAATGATAATAATAAGGGTAATCAAAAATAACAGGTATTAATTACCAATATTGAAACATGAGTTTTTGTTTGTTGCTTTTTCTTCCCAATTTTAGTCAAACGAGATTAAACAGCTGAAATGATTTAATGAGCTGTCAGATATTTGGATGACTAAATCGTAATTGAATTATTTAATTTCAAACTAAAAGTACAAATTCTCAGTGAATTTGTTAATCAGGAAAGGAAAGTGCAGATTAATCCATTGTAAAATCTAATTATAAGTTGTAGCAGCAACAAGAAGGTTTTTAAATTGTTCTTTTATTCAGTAAGTACTTGGGTACACAGATATTGGTGCAGTTGCCAGTAAATTAAAGATATAAGACACAAATTTAAAGAAAAAATAGATAAGATAAGAAACCTGAGAAAGATTTAAAGAGAAACTTAGTAAAACCTCTGAAAAACAATGAACCTTTGTATAAAGTGAGTAAACGAATATTCAGTTTAATGCTGTTTCCGTGACAAACACTTTAAACAAGTGCAGCCTTGACTTATCATCGCCTTCATAAACTTATTATATTAGAGAAAGTTGTTAACTTTTTAGCTCTGTTTGTTCTCCAGCTCCTGATGAACTCATCTGACTCTGTAGATGTTCAGGTTTCTTCAGCTTTCTTTCTGCTGTTGTGATGCTAAACCTGATGATAAATCTGCTTTAAAATACAACTAATGAGCTAAAATAGGCTAAAACACTCAGTTCAGCTGCAGACACAACGAACATCCTCTTTTGATTCATATATATCTGATAAAAGAAATATGGAAGTGTGGACTCCGCACCTCCTGCTCTCAGACCTCCTGGTGACCTTCTCTGGGCGTAAGGACACAGTCCTTGCAGCTGAAGGTGTGTGACGTGAGTGTGTGTGTATCTATCTAAAGTGGCCGGCAGCCGTTGGCCCTCAGCACTCAGACTTCCTGATTGCTGTAATTTGGTCGGCCACGGCACCCGCTCGCCGCAATTTACTAGACGCACGAGGTTGTGTGTGTGAGGAGAAGAGAAAGAAGCAGAAGAAGAGCGAGTGGGGAAAGAGAGAAGAGGACTGTGGCAATTTGGAGTAAAGCACAAGTGTGTGTCCAAATGTGTGTTTATGTGCGAGCGTGCAGACGGTTCAAGTAGCAATTTGGAGTAAGCAAGTGTGTGTGTGTGTGTGTGTGTGTGTGTGTGTGTGTGTGTGTGTGTGTGTGTGTGTGTGTGTGTGTGTGTGTGCGGCTGACGTGTGTGTTTGTGTGTGTCGACAGCTCCAGCAGCTTTTCGAGTGGCTACTTTGATGTCTGACCCACTTTGGCTGTTGCTGAGTATAAAGCTATTTATTTAGTTTTGTGTGTGTGTGCGTGTGCGTGTGCGTGTGCGTGTGTGTGTGTGTGTAAAGCTATTTATCAGACAGTGGACTGGCAGAGTTTTGCTGTGTGTAGCTGGACCCCTCAGCATCTGCCGGTGGAGACAGCAGAACATCTCACACTCCTCCTCCTCCTTCTCCTCCTCCTCCTCTCTTTCCTCTTCCCTCTTTCCATCTATTTCACCGGCTCCCTCCCCTTCTCCTTCTCCTCCTTCTTGTCATCCCTCTCTCCTCCTGCCCCCCCCCCCCTTCCCCTCCCCCCCCACACCTCCACTGAATCTAATGTCTTCTCCTCTTCATGCCTCGTAGTACCCCGTCCCTCCATCTTCCTCGTGCCATTAACCCTCTCTGATGTAGTGGTTAGTTGCAGCTCTCGGCTCTGATTGGCTGAAGCGTGTTGGCTTCTGCAAAGTACCAAATAAATCTTGTTTTTTTTCTCCACAATCGTCAAGACTTCACCATTTTCTTGGTCGTAACCAGAATTAAACACAGCGTCAACGACCTGGAAAATAAAAATAAAAGTTAACTTTCCCTGCAAAAATATTACAACCTTTTCTAACATATATATATATTTATAAATAAAGGCTCAGTTCCTGAAACATCATGTCATTGAAGTTTATATCAGTTGTTAGTCAAACCGGCGAAATTTCCTTTTGGATTGGGAATGTGTTTGTCTGCGGATTAATATACATTTGTTGCTCTGGTGAATATTTGGAGCAGGAGGACCGAGTGTGTGAGATTGAATTGTGTGTGTGTGTGTGTGTGGTTTGTGTGTGTGGTAATGAAAGCAATGTGTTTTGTAATGTTATTGGACAACAATGGAGCTCAATGGTTCTGAACAAACACACATACACACACAAAACACTATATAAAGATGGAGGACATGACAGCTCACTATAAGTGAAGCCAAATTGCCTCAAACACCACCTGGTGGCCAGCTGCAGTATAGGTCAAACCCTGCCTCCTCCACGTTAGCAGATGGGACATGGACCAAATTAAAAAGTCAAACACAAGATAAATGTTTCCTATAGATGGTTGCTGCCATTTGAATTAGTTTAAATTAGTTATTTGATAATAACCAAACAGGGAGATTGACAGCTGAGACCTACTTGTGATTGGTCTGAGGGTTTATTCATTGATGACAAACACCAAGTTTGCGTTACTGTCCTTATTAGTTCTTTGAGTTGACTTCCATTTATTGTGGAGAGCTAATCTAAAAGCTAACTCCTAACCTTATACAATTCACATCTAAACGAGGACCTCAGAAATTATGCTTTGCCTCATTAGCAGCAGGCTTTGATCTCCATCACGTCTTCTTATCCTAACAAGTCAATGGTTTTACTGGAAAAGTTCCTGAAAAGGCAAGAAAAATAAGTAAACACACACACACACAACCACACACACACACAAAATACTTATTCTTTAGAAATCATGTCTGTTAACGTCAGTTGTTGTATTGGTGCAGATTTTCAGGAAACGTGCGAACAAAGTGAAGCAGATCAGAGACGGATGAAGATCGTCCTCGTCCCAGATGGCAACATTTTCCGTCTCGTTTCATTAAATTAGAATTTAGAAATGACTGATCCTCTCCCCCCCCATCCCCCTCTTCATTGATCACTGTGTTGTCAGAACAGTGTTAATTTAACAGAGAAATTAAACAATCGGCTTTGATGAAATAATCTCATCATCAGATCCATTAAGCAGCTTTTTGATCACGTTGTAAAACCCTCTGTCATCAGATGGAGTCGGCACAAGTGATCCTAATGTTACACACTGACATTCTCCTTTCTGTTGTTTCCTCTTGTGTATCTGCTGCTGGTGCACTGTTGCTATTTTCGCTCTGCGGTTTGCAAAAGATCATTTGTCAGTGCGGCCGGTGCAGTGACGTCTCTTTCTGTGGATCGTCTGCAGAACACAGTCGTGCTCTTTGCTTTTCTTTGTATGTTGCTCTGTGGTGGTTTCCAGGGCTTTTCAAGCTTCTGAAATACAGTTCAGACTAATGGACGGAAATCACGCAGGGCTGCATTTTCATTATTGACTGAGCCTTATCGGTTATTATGTTGAGTCATGTGTAAAACTTAAAGTGGTTTTCATGTAGATTCAGTCGTAATCTGTCTAGAATCATAAGATCTTTGGCATTTTGCTTCCTTGACGATCATATAATGAATTTATTAAGTATTTCAGTTCTAAAATCCTGTGGATATGAGAATCCTCCTCTGCAAAAAGAAACAGTGGCGTGAACACATACTTCTGCAAAGGCTCATGCTTTACTTGCCATGTTTCCTGCTAATTATCTAAACTGTGGTGGCCGCCGTATTCTAATTCGTCCCACTTTATATTCAGATGCAGAGGTGTTCTTACCCACAAGTGGGAAGCAAGGCAGTTTTCTCTGTCAGGGATAACTTGTCTGTCACTCTTGAGTCTCACATGTTCCCGCTACCAGCACCATAATGAATTCTGTGGGAAATGCTGCAGAGAAAGTGAAACAAGATTTCCTGGATTCATCCGGATCCACACCAAGTTCCATGGTGTTTTCCGACGAGTAGTTTTTTCTTAATCCAGCTAAAATATACACAAACATAAACATAACCACCTTGGCGGACATAACTAGAACGGAGCTTGGAGACCAGTTTATTTGCATCCGCTCCGTAATGTAATGGCTTCGTCTTAAGGCAGGCGCATGCTTCTGCGTTTTCACGGGCCCGGAGACGCAAGAGCCCTTCCGGGCCCCTCACGGCCCTTCTTACGTCCTTACGTGCGTCGGCCAATTTTTCTAACTAGACGGCAAAGCCCCGCAAGCGTCACCCGCCCGCAAGGGCTGTGATTGGTCTGCTAACTACATAATTTCCGGAGTCGCATTTCCGGTTCATGCCCGGAAACCACGGAAGATTTAGAAGAACGAATATGGACCAAATAGAAGAGCACTTGGCAGAAGAGATCCGACACTATGTCCACTAGTATAACCCGTCACTAACCGGCGGATTTTTCCGCCAGAAAAAGGCTCTGAGGAGCCGCCGTGGCGATGTAAATAAATCGCTCTTCTTCGTGCAACACAGGAAGAAGAGCCGACTTCGACAAAAAACATTACTGCGCCTAGTGTTCTGGCGGGGAATTGCATGGCAACACGCGCAACTTGTTGGAAAACCATGAATGAGAACGAGTCCTGCGTTACAGCTGCGTGCCTGCGGGCCCCTGACAACGCAGAAGCATGCTCCGGCCTTTAGTTTCGTGCCCCAAGGCTGCACAAAATAACATACAAATTGAGTCAGTAGTTTTCGGGGGTAATCCTGCTCACAGACAAACTCTGGAATGTTACTCAGCAGAGCTCACATCTTCATCTGCCCCCTGAAATTAAATCAAACTTCACCAAACTGCACAGACTCGTAGATATCAGCTCCTTAAATGTGATTTATTTCCCTTTAAGATCCTTGAATTATTCCATGCATGGGAAAATAGTGAGACTGTCACGAAATCCAAATTCTCCAATGTTAAAGAAAGAATCCATGACTAAATTCAGTGGGTTTTATCTTGGCTCTTGTCTGATCTCTGCACCAACTATCGTCCAAATCCACTGAGTAATTTTTGTAATCCTTCTGACAAACAAACAAATCAACTGGATCAATCAGACTGGGGCTGAAATCATAACCTCCCTGGTGGAAGTTATTAGAGGGCCGCCACTATTTCACGTTCTTTCAACGATCCCAGTTAACGGGATGACTCTCTTTGAGGAGGTCGAGCATCCTGATGAAAGCTAGACAGCAAGGCCTTGGCTCACGGAGGAGGAGGAGGAGGAGGAGGAGGGGACCGACTTTATGGAGTCACACGAGTTTAACCTTTTGATTTGAAAGGAAAACTTCCTTGACAGTGGAAACCTTGTTGGCGTGCGCCGACATGTGAGCCAGGTCACCGGAGTTGAAGGTAAATACACACTTTGATCCAGCGGCTCAGCCTCCACACTCTGACTTTGCACTTTGCAATTTCACTGTCAGACCTTTGACTGTATATGCCTGTGCTTTTCATGTCGGGTTGGGGGAAGGGGGGGGGGGGGGGGGGGGATTCCTCTGATTTATCATGCAGTCGCTACTTCACTGCATCACGCTGCTGCTGCCGCCACTCCTCCCCTGTGTCTATCACCACTGTGCCATTACTGAACATTAACCACGCTGATATTTATTCACAAGGCGATGTGCAGATTCAGATTTATAATGCCGCAGTTTTCATTAGCTGGTGTAAGAGCAGTAAAAGCAGCAATAAGCCACTTGACAGCTCATTTTAACGCTGATGTTAAATCAGCTAACAGGATTTTAAGAAGACAAAGACTTTTCTCCTGAAATCACTGTGGCCTCTCGTGGCTTATTCTTTAATTTTCTGCTCCTCCGCTCTCCCCCCTACTCCCTCGTCCCCCCCCCCCCCCACTCTCCTCCTCGGCTCTGTGTTTTGATGTAATTGAGGAGGACCTGGTGCACGGCTCTCCCCCACAGCCACGAGTCCAGAGAGTGAAACCTCTAATCAGTAATGTCAACAGCCGACACTTTGCGACGCGGCGGCACAGACGGAGAAAGACCGACTCTGTGGACTTGTGTAATGATTGTTTGAGCTCCTGACATCCAGATCACACTCATTTCAGCGAGAGGGGAGAATGAAAAAGGCAGGAACCATAAAACCGTGTCTCTGTGTGGACAAGGCCCGGAGTGATGGAAGCTGGAGACAGTTATTTCCTTTTCACCAAACACAAATGCTCGGTATATTAATCTCTTTTCTTATTCCTCAGTAACAAGCGAATCCTTCCATCGGGCACTTTAGCTCCAATCACGCTGAAATTCCTTTGGCGCATTAACATTTAAATTAACATTTATGCGGTCACAGGTGTGCGTTTATTGGGTGTTTAACAGCGGCTCTAGCTCGGCCAATCAGAGTGGAGGACGAGGAGTGGCTGTTTTACAAGTCGTCATTAACATCGCAGAGCGGCACAGATGTCGCACTCGCTCGTGTTTCCGGGGGAACGCGTTCATAAATCAACTTCCTCACTTCCAAAGATCTCGTCTCATTTATCCTTTTTCTCTTTTTCTTTTAAAAAGCAACTTCAGCAGAGAACAAACAAATGTGTTATTGTTGTGTTGGTCCGAGGGGGAAGAGCTGAGGAATGAGCAGCAGTTAAATGAGAGACGCAGCTCAGCACTGTCGTCTGAAAAGCTTTAGCTCGGATGTCACAGTTCAATCACTGTGGATTACGGCTTCGAGAGCGGCTGACGGCCAAAATAGCCTGTGTGGATTTGCCTGTTTGTTTTTTTCTACCCTGCATACGAGAGTGAGAGTGAGAGTGGACCATAGAGAGGCTTTAGAGAAGTATCACATGATTAATATTATTTACAAAATACACGTTGGTTAATTTACACAGACTCAATTCATCGTGTTTTGTGGCTTGATGAAGTATTTTTATCAAACACATCATGGATCATGTGCTGGAATGTTCACATTGGTGCTCAGAGATTCAAACATTCACTGAAGTCACTGCACGGAAATAAAACTATAGTCCTTCAGCCGTTTGGCTTCGGGCGAGGATTCAAACTAGGAGGAAGAAGCTAGTTTGACGGTCGCCCATTAGAGGTTTATCAGGCTGATTAGTCTCTGACTAGTCTCAGTTGTCCAGAGATGAGCGTGAACTCGTCCTTCCCTTGGCTCTCATAACTGCTGAATCATCAAGATTACGGCGGAGAAATGTCATTGTTGGTCAAAAAAGAGGCAAACATCGAGGCCACACCCTCCATTAGGCCCTTAACACGAGTAAACATGGTTTATATCATCCACCATGTTTACAGTCGGTACAGAAAATTAAGGGGGAGGGGGTTAGAAGATCAAAGGGGACTGTGGACTAGTGTGACCAATCACAGGAGCTGTTGCTTGCTCGTAAGGAAAAACAAGTTCGCTCTCATCTCACCTGGTTCCTGTACACGTGGGGCAGAAATGCTCCTTTGCGATCATGCCTTTCTGCACGATACTGCTCTGTGCACTTGTGTCATATGGGCACAGATTTTTACATGCACAAAGTTTGAGATTAAATAAACGGCGTGAGGCTGGTGTAGTATGAAAGGAGCAGCGATTGGACAAATGAGGACATCCTGTACTTGGGTTTAGAACAGAAACATGGCTGCATACAGCCCCTGCCTGAATAAGTTGAAGATAAACTTGTTGAGCTTTGGGAACTAAATTTTTCTTTTTAATTCTAAAGTCCCACAATAGACAATCAACATTAGTTTCTTTGGAATTAGTTTAAAAGTGTGTGGTGTATTGTGTGGTCCTGCATCTCAACCGGATCGTCCCTCATGTGTTCGCACGTTCACAATTAATATATTCAAATCAGCTACATCTGTTCTCATGTCGTCACGTTTGTGAAATCAATGAAAATGTGAAAACCTGAGCAGCAGGTATTACTCTGCAGGGAAAGGCAACAATGTGATGGAAATACTAAAAGGCCTCTATTAAAAGAAAAGCCGAGCAAAGAACCATCTTAATGTGTCAGTGTGAAACTGTTTTTTACTGACTTTCTATCCAGTGTCACATGCATCATCATTTAAATTTTAATCTTCCCTCCATCTGTCTCCACAGCTGCTTCACGGCTTTAAATAAAAACCACAGAGGAAGAAACAGGATTCAGAAAATAACGTGTTTATCTACAGAGGCCCTGAGAGCTCAACACTGTACAACTTGAGAAAACATGAAGACAACACGAGCAAATTAAGGAAACATCATCAATTTGACAACATATTTGCTGGAAGCAGCGCTGATGAAGAAATGTGATTCCAAGGGACAAAAGGAAAGGTGATGAATCCAGTTGGGAAACGTTCGTTCAGTTAGGGATTTTATTAAGGTCACAAAATGAGTTTGATGATAAACCTGCTGTTTGTGTCCAATGGAAACACAGGTGTGTATTATGTACAGCAGTTTTTTGTGTTGTGTCCTTGTGCACTTATTTCATTGTTTTAATTTCCTTTTCTCAGTGTGCATGTATTTTCATTAGGTTGCAAAGCATTGAGCTTCCAGGCCACCGTACCCATCACACACCAGGTCCCTGCATCACCTTTAATGATGCACTGAGAAATGCTTTTCCCATCGAACATCATTTTATCGTCCGTTTAACTTTCTCACCACATGACTTATGTCGGATCTCGGCTGTGGCTGCGTTTCTTTAAAAGCTAATGTCGAGCTGATGAATAATTTAATCTGCACTCAGGCACAAATTCAAGATGAGTTCACTTGAGTCTTGTCTTTCTCGCTGCTTATTCAGCTCCATTACATTTCAGAGACAAATATTTTAGGTTTACTCGATAGTTACTTATAGTTACTTCACAACGAGCTTTTTAAAAGTTGATGCTTCCTGGTAAATAAAACTAAAGAAAGTAAGCTGAAAGTAAAATCTGCTTCAAGTTTAGTTCTTTGTTTAAAAACAGTAAATTAATAGAGAAAACAATCTATTAAAACAATTAATAGAGAAAATATAAATGCTACTATATATGATATATATAGTAGCAGGGGACATGCTTCTGTATTTCATACTTTTACTTTTTAACATTGAAGTACAGTTTCCAGTGTCGTGTTCTGTTACGGAGTAAAGAGTATTTCTACAGTTTGATATTAGAACTTTAGTAAAAGATACTGCAGTATTGGTCATAAACACCGCCTCCTCCATGTTAGCAAATGGGACGTGGCTCGTCAAGCACATGTCAAGTCAATTTATTCTCAAAGATAGTTTGCTTCATTTTAGGTAGTTGATGTTTGACTCTTCAAGTTTTCATGTTTCATTTAATTAGTTACTTGAGGACATAAAAACTGTGTGAAACGTCATGATTTACGGCTTCTGCAAAGACTCTGGATTCAAATTACCTAAAAAAAACAAGAGGCAGGTTTGGGGGTTCTGTGATGTTTTGTTCTAACACGCCAGAGGCTGTTCACCTTGGAGACCTGCTGCAGATATGGGTACGGGATTTATTTTTTCCCCCTGTAATGTAGCTGAAAAGAAGCACATTCATGTCACTTCAGGCCTGAACCTTTGAGACCAACACTGAATCTGATTCTTCTCGTGCGCCTCTCAGCTCTGTCCACTTCATCCACTTTGCTCCTGAACCTCAATCACTCCTCTGTCTCCCGCCGCTGTGAACGCCACCTGTGCTGCCGCCGCCGCTGGCAGCCGCTCAGCAGCCGCAGTCGGGAACAGCTTCGTCGTTTCATCACCCAACTATGATTAAAACACAGGCTTTGTACTTTATATCTCATGGTGTGACAGTGTGTGAGATCTTCATTTCACGGCTGTGAGACCCTTTCAGAGCGATAAAGAGTTCTGCAGGTGAAACACGAAACAGCTGTTTGCAAAGCTCCAACTCTAGAAGCTCTGTGTTGTTTTAACATTCACAGGAACAACTGGAATATGATGATTTATTCCTCATATTCTATTTTACTCAAATAACTATTTTATCAACTTAATACATCCTGACCTTTTGATTTTATGAGAACTGGTGATACATCTGGGAGCGGCTGTGACTCAGGAGGTGGAGCGGATCGTCCACTAACCAGAGGGTCGCTGGTTCGATCCCCAGCACCTCCAGTCTGCATGCTGAAGTGTCTTTGAGCAAGATACTGAACCACAAATTGCCCTTTGTTGTTTACATAAATATGATTTTACTTTACTGTGTTTACTATACGGAATATTATGCATTATATAAAAAATGCAATAATCCTTGTAAAATACAATGGATTTACTGTATTAAAGTAGACAGTATCCCTCCCAAGGTGGTAGAATCACTGTGTAGTTCTTAACACTATTTAGATTTCTTTTATTAAACTTTTAACAACATTTATTTATTGAAGGGTCTTTGAGGTAATTCACTCAAAAACAAAGATCACATTTACACTTCTTTGTCTGGGAACTAATTTAGAGGAAACAACTCATTGATAGTTATCTTTCCACAGCTCATAAAACACATAAAACATGAGATTATTTCCATATCTGTGTTATTATGACTATCCTTATTTGTTCGTATGTTGTCATTAACCTCATCTAACATGTAAAAGAAGAGTCAACAATTTAAAGACTTTCTTCATGTAAAGGTTTCGACAAGGACTAGAGAGCGAGGGGGTAAATAAAAATAAATTAAAGGACATATTAAGTTCATTAACAAAGTGTGTGTTTTTACTATACAACTAACAACCATATATATATATATTTAATCTTTTGTGCACAAGGTATTAACTTGTTCGCAGGCATAAATATTTGACAAAATATATAGGGAAGATCTTTTCTGAACCTCTGGGGTCTTATCTACACTGCTCATAATACAATTTCCCTGTATCCTGGATTCATCCTGTGAAGACACGATATCTCAATGTGTTTTTAGACCCAAAGTTCTCATTCAGCTCGTTTCAGACTCTTCCTCAGTCAAAGGGTGTCGGTCGATCTCGGCCAAATCAAGATCCTGCCTAACGATTTCTCTCTGTTTAAACTGCGGCTCAATGTCAAATCAATCACATCCACAGAAACTCTGAATCTGAGCCGATCTTTGTGTGATTGTGTTTCACACGTCTTACAGGGAAGAAGAGAGTTGGTCAGGGAAATTAAACAACACTCGCTTGTCGAGCACAGGAGCAGCTCAAGGCTGATTCCTCTGCCTCTGTTGTGTTTCATGCACAGGACGAGTGTGTAGAGTTGTTTTAAGCTCACAGGCGATGCCGACGTTACTGAGTTGATTACAGACGATGAATCATTTTACATAGCGAGCGATGGCGGTGCGGTGGAGAGCGGTTCAATCTGGAATAACCTTTTGTTTCACCTAAACGGGAGCAGCGCCGAAGAAGAGGAAACAGTGACTCCGGGCAAGAAGTGAGAAGCAATCAGTCATCATAAATGAGCAGAAAAGTGGAAAAGGCTGAAAAACTTTTTAGTTCCTCAGCACCAAAACATTGTCTGCTTTGAAATCAGCGAGCGGTGTTGACAGCTCGGTGGGAAAAAGCCCATCGGAGATTCCACTGACTCAGACGACTACACGGTGTTTGATGCGTCTCTGGCAGCCGTGACCCATTTCTGCACAAGTGATCAAAAATGTTAGAACAAATGTTGCTGCTTTCTGTCTTCCTCCCCGCGGTTTGGGGCTTTCTGAATCCTGACTTCCTGCGAGAGGAGATGCTGGCCCATCCTGCACAGCCATTACCAGCCATCCAGCATGTGTCAGTGCGGCGCACTCATGCAGAGTGATGCCTCGAGGAGCAGGCGGATCAACCACTTCCCTGAAGTTACACCACAGTGGAATAACACTTCATCGCGAGCCAAAGTCCAACGTTTTACTCGGCAAATATTAGAACTAAAATGTGATTTAATGCTCAGTGTAAAAGAAGAGAAGGTCTCAAACCCCTTAAATCTGAAGAAAATAAAATAATGAAGCATTAAAAGCTTCCAGGCTGCAGATCAAAGGTTTTATTATTACTCGTTCAGAGGCTGGATCCAGTGAATTCTAATGTGGTTTTGATGAGCTCTAGTTTATTCTTTGTTTCAATCGCACTTTGTTTTATTTTGCTCGTTGCAAAGTTTTCCTGCTCAACCAGGAGTAAAAACATCCTCACAACATGTAGATCTGTTTGTTTGTATTGTTTCGTTGTCCCTCTTGTTAGGGCCCGGGCACCGAACGGCCTTATTGAAATTGAAAGGATTCTTATTATTATTATTCAGGCAATAGAATTGACTTTTTGACCGCTTCAAAGTGCCCCAAAATCTTCTAAAGTTTGCAGTAAATTAGAAAGTTGTGAAAATTTACGTATTCTGGATTATTTGGAAATGGACGTGGCAAAATGGCTCAACAGCGCCACCTGGAAAGTAGCCCCTAGGTTTCAGCATGATCAATCTTCACCAAAATCGGAACACAGATGTATCGTGACCATATCGGACATATTTGGTCCGATCGAGTCCAAACTAGACATGTAAGACAAGAGTCGCGACCTGATGACATCAAACTGTGTCAAATGGGTCTCAAGAGAGTGATAATGTAGGCATACGATTACTGTGACTTTTCATCAAGCGGATTATTAATGGCGTGGCATCGAAGTTCATCAACTCGCCATGACACACGAAATTGCTGTAACTTCAGTGTTCGAGGTTCAACCTCCCTCAAACTACATGTGTGTAGCAACAGCCCCCTCCCTGAAGATATTCCGATGGTTTTAAGGAATGGGCGTGGTAAAATAACTGACTAGCGCCCCCTAAAGGGCAGCCCCGGGACCACGATGGCTGACATCTACAAAAATCAATAGGGACATGTGTCTTTTCATGACAAACAGAAAAGTCTCTTGGATAGATATAACAGACCAAACAGGAAGCCCGCCATATTGGATTTTTTGGCCATTTTCTACCATTTTACTCTGTTGAACTTGTCCTTGGGATTTCATCAGATCACTTCTGGGAATGTCACCTTAACAAGATGGAGATATAAACTGACTGTGTGTATTTGATTTCATCACACGGTGTGGCTTCAAAGTTTGATGACACGCGATCAAGCACGAGCTTCCTTATCTCTGGCATATTTGGTCCAATCAACTTAAAATCCCAGCGCCACCTGCTGGTTACAGAAAGTTACATGTTTAATACTTTGATGAACTGCGTTTAAACTAACTGCCTTTGAACAGTTTGACAACACTGCTGAGGAGAGTCGATAGTGTGTTAAAACGTGTGAAAAAGAGGAAGTGAACGAGAGGGGGAGGAGCAGAGATCTGTTTCTGGTCAGAGGAAGTTAACCTGTTCTACAGTCTCTGGCAGCAGCTGAAATGGAGCAGCAAGAAAATCACCTGGACAGAGAAAGATTGTGCTGTTGGATCTGTGTGGATCTACTGAAGGATCCGGTGACTACTGGCTGTGGACACAGCTACTGCCTGAGCTGTATTAACACCCACTGGGACAAAGAGGAGGAGAAAGGAAGTAACAGCTGTCCTCAGTGTAGAGAGACCTTCACACTGAGGCCTATCCTGGAGAAAAACACCATGTTAGCTGCTTTAGTGGAGGAGCTGAAGAAGACTGGACTCCAAGCTGCTCCTGCTGATCACTGCTATACTGGACCTGAAGATGTGGCCTGTGATGTCTGCACACTGAAACCTGAAAGCTCTCAAGTCCTGTTTGGCTTGTTTGGCCTCTTATTGTGAAAAACACCTCCAGCCTCATCTTCAGTCACCTCAATTGAAGAAGCGTAAGCTGGTGGAGCCCTCGGGGAGAAGCTCCAGGAGAACATCTGCTCTCGTCACGACGACGTGATGAAGATGTTCTGCCGCACTGATCAGCAGTGTATCTGTTATCTCTGCTCTGTGGAGGAACATAAAGACCACGACACAGTGTCAGCTGCAGCAGAAAGGACTGAGAGGCAGAGAGAGCTTGGGCTGAGGAGACGGACAATCCAGCAGAGAGTCCAGGACTCAGAGAAAGACGTGAAGCTGCTTCAACAGGAGGAGGAGGCCCTCAATGGCTCTGCTGATAAAGCAGTGGAGGACAGTGAGGACATCTTCACTGAGCTGATCCGTCTGCTGGAGAAAAGAAGCTCTGATGTGGAGCAGCAGATCAGATCCCAGCAGGAACTAGTCAGAGAGCTTCAGGAGAGACTGGAGCAGGAGATCACTGAGCTGAAGAGGAAAGACCGTGAACTGAAGCAGCTCTCAGACACAGAGTATCACAACCAGCTTCTACACAACTACCCCTCACTGTCACCACTCAGTGGATCTACTCACTCATCCAGCTTCAAGATCCGTCCTCTGAGGTACTTTGGTCGACTACAGGACATTCTGAGTGAGACAGAGACAGAGATTTTACAGATTGAGTCTCAAGTGGATGTTTTACTGCCACAACCAGAGCTAGAGACCAGAGTTGACTTCTTAAAATATTCACAGGAAATCACACTGGATCCAAACACAGTAAATGATCATCTGTTATTATCTGAGGGAAACAGAAAAGTAACACGTATGAAAGAATATCAGTTCTATTCTGATCACCGTGACAGATTCACTGTTGTGTCTCAGGTCCTGAGTAGAGAGAATCTGACTGGACGTTGTTACTGGGAAATGGAGGTGGGGCGGGGAGGAGGAGTTCATGTAGCAGTCGCATACAAGAATGTCAGAAGACGAGGGAACTCAGGTGAATTTGGATATAATAAAAGATCTTGGTCATTATTTTGTTATAGAAAAAGTTATGAATTTCGTCCCGCTGACATCTGGGATCGAGTGTCAGGTCCTCGGTCCTCCAGAGTAGGAGTGTACCTGGATCACAGTGCAGGTGTTCTGTCCTTCTACAGCGTCTCTGACACCATGACTCTTCTCTACAGATTCCAGACCACATTCACTCAGCCTCTCTATGCTGGAGTTGGGGTTGATTGTCATGGATCCACAGCCTAGTTCTGTAAACTCAAACAGACTTGAGTCATTAAATGCAGCGATTTAGATTCTGTGATTAAATCTTTCAGTTCTTTTGTCTCCATGCTTGTTGATCAAAGTTCGTCCTGGTGATGTTTCTGCTCCGCACAGAGATCAGCTGTCAATCAAACACAGACCTTCCTTTATCACACATATTTAGTTCTCACTTTGTAAAGACAGAAATCTATAATTACACTAACATGAATGTGTTTGAAAGAACTCGAGCACCGAGCGGTGGGAGGCCCTATTGTATTTCGAAGGATTTGCATTTCAACTTTGGGGCTTTTTCAGGGCGAAATTGCTTTAACTTCAGTGTTCGAGGTTCAACCTCCCTCAAACTACATGTGTGTAATTGGTCCAAACATTGGTCCAAACATTGTCTCCTTTGGGCAAAGGAGACGATGTTGTCAAAACTCCACTGTGCATTGTCCTATCACCACCAAACTGCTGTCTCATGATCAGAAACCACAGCTCTGTGTCATTATTTCCTCAGTGTCATAGCGCCACCTACTGAGTACTTTGTAAATCCACTCTGCATTATCCAAACGGCTCCGACCTACTGACCTATGATCACAATCGTGACCTGAACACATCCATATATTAATATTAGTTCATGGTCATAGCGCCACCTACTGATCAGAGTGAAAATTAAGTTGTTGCTATTGACATAAAATTGCTCATGCTACATCAGAGCCCCTACTTGAACAGATATATTAGTTTGTACGTAATATTATTTAATCCTCAAACTGAAAGAATGCACTTTTTTTGAAGAGAATTTAAAATCTGATCATTTTAACTGCGACCGTATTTCATGAGCTTATCTAATGCTGAACGATCTCTAAATAAAATATCTCAGGATGAAGTACAGTAATTCAGTCAATGCACTTATCGCCCACTCAGTCACACAGTGTGCATTTCTTTAAAAACCTACACAAACACACACAAACACACATCCTGAAAAGCTTGAAGTCCAAGACAAAACGATTATAAAGTTTAATGTTCCCTGGAGCACATTCAGCCTTTCGAGCCCGCTAAAGAAAAACACACACACATCTAAACCACTTCTCTTTCTTACATTCTTATCTCATCTCCTCGTCATCGTCTGGCCCAGATGTTTTTCTCCAAGGGGAACACGTCGGCTCAGGGAGGCGAGTCAAGGTCCTTTTTGAAAACGGCTCCGTGATGATGTTCAAACCTCATTTTACATGTTTGATTCGGTGTCTGCACTTGAGTTTCTCAGCTGTTGATGTCTGATTACATTATGCAACAGCACAAATCACTCCCGCTGCTGATTCCACCACCGAACTCTGATGAAGTGATTTGAAAAGTTGAGTAACACAGCGGAATCAGTTCCTGTTTGTTTCTCTGCTGAAAAGCTCAAGGAGCTCGTTCTGTTAATTGTGCACGATGTGTTCTACTGTTGATTGAGGAGACTGATTCACATTTATATCTCGTTCTTCTCTTTTATTGAATTTTAAAAAGAGGAAGACACTTGAAACTCAGAGAATTGACATGTGACATCACAGTGGCATTTGAATTTAAAACAGAACTGCAGCAGTATCATTTAATCAGCCCACATATATTAGGGTTTATATAAAGACAGATGACAAGGCTGGCTAGAGTATATGAAATAAACACTGCCTCCTCCATGTTAGTATATGGAACATGGACCTAATATAAAAAGTTAAATGGATGGTTTCTGTCATGTTTAGTTCTCGTCACACTGATGTTAGTTAAACTGTGAGGTTTCTGAAAAGATTGGTTTTAATTAGTTATAGTTTAACGAATTACGTGTTTACATTGCATCAAATGAAATACTGTACGTCCTCGGGCCTTTAACAACACACGTGAAAATCCTGGAGGCGATAAGATGAACGGTTCGAGACATGTACAGACAGACAGAGATTCCTATACCGCTGTGTAACGCTACTATCAATAAATGAGACTGAATCCTGATTGGTTGAGCCTGTGTGTCGGAGAGATGATGTCAGCGAGCTGCGATATTTTGACCTAATTTCTGACTAACGGGAGGAAGTGGAGACACGTCCCTCTTTATTTACAGTCTTTTCATTATTGTGTCTCTTTACAACGTCCTTCCTGCCTCAACAACCGTTCAGGTCTAAGAATTTGTGCACAAAGCAACTTAATTAATTAATCAGTTTTTTCAAATCAAGCAATTTTCACAAGTCTATCTCTGCCCCTTAAAATTAGAAGTATTCTTTTTTCTCACAACATAATTTCCCACTCTGCGTTTCCTTCCATCAATCTCCGAGTCAATTATTCCCACCAACCACCAGAAATATTCCTCAAAGATGTTAAAGCTCCTTAAATCACTTTGAGATTATGTTTTGTGTTAAAATATCATACATTTTTGAACATTTTGTTTCCTGCTTAGCCTGACGAGAGTGACAGCCGCCACAATGGTTCTTTAATGGATGTGTTTCTTTCTAAAAGGCCTGTGTCTTTGTTCCTGATGTCCTTCACAATCTGCCACTGCTGAGGTTTTCTTAACACGTCGTCTGATTAGTTCCTGTGGTCCGAGCAAAGGAAGCGAAACCATAATGCACCGCCGCTGATGCACTGAGTCTTTTAACTCATTCACCATAAAGTGCCCGTCTGAGTCCTGGCATCCATCAGCCTCTGGAAAGTGTGCGGAGGAAAAAACAACAAGACCACAAAGAGCATAATTCCCGAAGTTCAGGGCCGAGAGATCGCTCGTGCTTTCTGAAACTGATTTGACACAAGTCAAGCTTTAATGTCAGAAGCCTTTTTGTTGGTTTTTAAAGGTCACAAAGCAAATTACAGGGACTTGATTCGGTGAACGCAACTCGCCACACACATTCACACACATACACGGAAAAATGTACCCATGCAAGGCACACAAACACACACACACACACTCACAACAGCCCCAGGTGTTGAACATGTTGAGTTTTGACGCTATTTTAGTCATTGAACATGATGGTCCCAGCTGTCTGATGGTCACTGGAGACACACACACACACACAAAGACACACACACACACACGCGTTCTTTTTTCCCACGTTTACAAACCCCCTTTTTTCCATCTTGAAAATTGATTAAGATATTCTCTGAATGAGCTGCATACTTTCATCTTTTAGCGTTTCTCGACCCTGTTATTTCGCACACAGGGGAAATTACAGTATCGTGGCAGTAAAAGATATCGATTCACACATTTGTCTTGATAATAGACTTTTTATGAAAGCGAGTCATTTTCAGGTGATGCTTTTCTTTTCCTTTTTTTTTAAGAATGAAAAACTGACGCTGATATCAAGTCTGCTGATTTATTTCCATTATTCAGAGTAATTTGCTTTTCTCCATGGGTTCACTAGATCTATTACATTAGCAGGGATAACAGCTGTGGCTGGAATCAGATTACACAAAGGATGTAGCCAAATATTAGGTTATCAGGATCTCAAGACATTTCTTTGACAAAACTGGGGGAAAACTGTTTTTCCGATGTGTCTCCAGCGCGTCGCTCTAAACCCATCCGTTGACTATGAGGTCGTTAAAGAACATACATGTTTGTACAACAGCTTAACAAGAGGACAGGTTGAGTAGGTGCAGAGTTCGTTTACTAGCTAAAATAATGTCAGGGTACATTTTACAAAAACTTGGCCTCATTCAACTGAGGTTTCTCTACAAAAATACATGTAATAACAGCTTTTTGTCTTCTAATTTACACAGTTATATCACAGTAATAAATAAAAGCCTACGTTCATTGAGAACACTTATGCTTCCAAACCCCCACAGAGCTCCAGGGAGCCAGCGTGTCGCCGTCGTAGAACTCTGTGCTGCGGCACGTCGTGAAGAAGTTTCGCGTCGCTACCTCCAATCATTAACTCCTCAAGCTGCAAGTATGTCGCCGCCGGCTCCGCAGAGTCACCATGGCAACATGTCCAGCATACCAGAGGTCATCGTGGTGAGGAACCGGCAGCTGGAGAGTGGAGTGATCAAACAGCCTGCATGTGTCCAGATGTCCGGGACTAAATCCATCAAGTGTCTTACAGTCCGGTCGAGGGCGGTGATCTGTCCGTGACATCTCCTTCCTCCTTTCATGCAGACTCATATCTCCATTTGTCTGTCATTGTTGCTTCCACCCAGAATAATACAGTCACAGCAAAGCCAGATGTTCAAAGTGAGAGGAGACGTCAGAGAAAAACAAAGTGATAGTGAGTGAAAGAGATACAGGGGAGTCACGGGAGGGGAATTTCGAGGTATATCTGCTGCAGATGGTTCGTAATGTGAAGAATTTAGAATCAAAGGAGGAAAATAACAATGGAGAACAAGGGTGGATCCGCTTTAACCCTCAGCTTTACAGGAGAAATCCACCCTGAGGGGATGTTCTGAGAGAAAAGTCCAACTTCCAAGAAACACTCTGAACTTTGAACACTCTTGTTCAGTGTCTGTTCTAAACCTGCCTGTTTGTGATGTTGTGTTATTTTTTCATACATTGTATTTTGGCTATTTACCCACAACTTTTCAAAATAAAAGCTGAGTAATTCACCTCCATATAAAGTAGGGCAGCAACCAAAATAATGTTGTGCGTATCGTTGATGCACTGAATCATCCTGCGTTCGATTCAACCTTTGTTTCTTTGGGGGGTGAATCACTAAATGTAAAAGTTCTCCATCACGTAGGGATATTTTTAGAGCAGCTGCGTGTGAGGCGGCAGAAAATCAACACTTTTTAAAATGTCAAGAGGAAAAGTGGAGGCGCTGGAGTCGGCCCCTCAGAATCAAAGAGATTTATAAACTTAATGTTCAGACTGAACAGCCACACAGGGAGAAAAATACATCGCAGAAGATGCTGAGATACTTAATAATCATAATGATACATCAGCATGCAGCAGCACTGTTAAACATTTACATACTGCAAAGTAATTGTACACATGTTATATAGTGAATTCACACATTCTGCTTCCGCTGCTTGTGTACAACAAATCAATGTCGTCTTCTGCTTTGTACTAATTCAACTTAACGAAGGGGAAACAAAATGTTTCTTTAAAGTTTTCAAGACAGTTTTTTGTAGTTTGACATCTTCCTGCAGCAGTTTATTCATCATAATAAGCAGCTTCTTAATTTCCTCCGTGCAGAACACTGTGGAACAATTGTGTCCATCAACTTCCGACTTGGTCTAATTACTGGCGTCTCTGAACATGGAGAAACTAGGACATGTCTGCTCTGTGGTTTGAGAGTTCCTTTTGAAAACTAAGGTTGAACGTGCACAGCTGATTTGTTTTTCCTCTGATGATAAATTCACATTATTATATTCATATTTTCTGCCTCCTCACAGGAGCTGCATGAGACGATGAGGCTGCTTGATGCTCAGGTCTGTTCGACCTGGTGCTGAGGATTTGGCTGTGATCTAGATATACAATATACCTACTCACATATACGACTGTTAATTCACCTCTCCATGTATATTTGACGCCGTCTTTTCTCGTGAATGTTGACTCACAAGTGACTCTCTGAGGTTTCTATGGGTTTTTTAAAAAGGTGTTTTGGTAGTTTGTTCTCACTCTTCTTGACAGTAGACTTGTTGAGCCTGATGAGAAAAATCGTGATGAGTGTTTTGGTTCGAGGTGAAAATCTTTACGTGCCTCGGTTCGATTTCTGCACTTTTACAGTTTCAGAAAGAAAGCTACAGGCAGGTTTGGAACAGACACTAGTTAATAATAACTTTGCAGAGGAAACTCTGACTTCTCGTTCCAAACATTTAGAAAGACTGATGAAAGGAACCTTTCTCAAATCTGAGTGGTGACACAGGGGTTGGCTTAAAAAGTCTTGCAGGTCATCAGCTGTTGATGACCCCCCCGGCCGAGAGCAAGAAAAATAAAAAAATGTGAAATCAGTCGACACTCTAAGTGAAGAAATCCTGTATTTATAACCACAGACTGAAGATATTTTCACAGGAATGGATTTGTCCTTTAAAGTCAGAAACCATAACATGCATCCTCGCAAGCAAATCATTGGTTTAAAATGCAAAACAGGAGCATCGACTTATTTCCAGCGAGGGAAGTGAGCCCAGCTGCGTGTCCTCGCCACGATCCCGCCAGGCTGAACACCTGAGGCTCATTCTGAGCGCGTCTCCAGACTGATGAGGATAATTAGCCATCATTTCTTCACGTGTGAGTCGGTGCTTGCCGTGTTCAGATGAGGCTGAAGAGGTTACCAGAGGTTTGGCTGTGAGAAAAAAGGAGTTTTGTTTTTCTACTTAAGTCTCGTTAACCCTGGCGTTTCATCCTCGCCTCCAGTGTGAAGGTAATGACACATAAAACCTGCTTTCACCCGGCTGACAACCCTTTCCTTGGGAAATAGGAGAAATGTACCTTTCATGAGTCTATTTCTTTTCCTCTTTCAAAAAAAAAAGAAAGAAAATAATTTCAGAACAACACTTGTAAAGGCAAGACTGCAGGATGTGGTGGGGGGTACAGGGATGGGTGGTGACTCTGCATCGGGTGAAACGTTGTTGCTATGGGATATGGGCCGGGGGCATCTAGGAGAGAGATGGGGGAGGAGGTGTAGAAAGAGGGAGGAAGAGGCGGGGGAGGAGGTGCGGGAGGTGGATTAAGAGTCAGGGGACAGAGATGTTGGGAGAAGGAGGGAAGGAGCTGAGGGTACGACGGGACGGGGAGGTGCTGTGGAGGTGGGAGGAGGGAGAGGTGATGCTGGATGAAGGTGTGATGGAAGGAGAAGGAAGATGAAGGGGGGAGGGACGGGCGGAGGAGAAGAGGAGCGTGGAGCGGGATGCACGGCGGAGGAGGATGGAGGCCGTGAGGGAAACGAGACCTCTTCTCCGAGTAGAAGTGTTCGAAATCCACCTCCTTCCTCCTCTCCCTTTCCCTCTCCTCCCTTTCTTTCTCCTTCCTCCTCACCCACTCCTTCTCCCACTTCTCCTTCACTTTCAACCTCTCAGTCTCTCTCTCCTTATCCACATCTCGGTGCTCCTCCCGCTGCTTTGTAGGCACGTCTTTCTCTTCACTTCTCGCTCCATTGTTATCAACAACTGTACAATCAGGGACACGAGTGCTGATCAGATAATCACACGGAGCAACGTCAAGATCATCAACTCTGCCGCCGCCGCTCCTCCGCTCCGTCCCGCTGCAGATCCTGTAATCAGCCGCCGAATCAGAGCGACCACATCTGTCATTCGCACGGTCGTGATTACACGTGTCATTGGTTTTACAGTTACAGCCGCCAATACAGTCGTTTGTGGTGTTAGAGAGATCGCTCTGAACTGAAGTTTCCCCACAAACACGAGACGTTTGGCTGGAATTGGAGACGACGGCCATTTCTCCATTCGTCGTGTGCTCGTTTTCACGTTGACAGAAGAGTGTGTGTGTGTGATTAGTGCTGCATGTGAACGAGTCATTTGTAAGTGTGTTCGCAGTCGTGTACGTCGTGTTAATCCGTTCAGCGTCGTCGACACGATCGGGAGAAACGTCCTTGTGTCTGTTGCTCTTTAATTTGTGGTCGCTTGGTTTGTCTCGACAGTCTGACTCAGTCCAGCTCGTTTTCTCGGCTGCGTGTGCACTAACTCCACTGTCATCGCAGCAGTTATTCAGTTTGTCTGTGGTGTTAGGTCTAAATGCCTCCTCCATGTTGTTGTCCTCTGCACTGCTCTCCGACATGTCGCAGTCAAGTGTCCGAGGCTCGTAACTGTTGAGTTTTTGCTCCTCGACGCCTTCTGCTCCGAGGTCAGAGGTCGGGCCGACAGCAGCTCTTTCCTGCCGCTGCCTCAGGAAACCGACAGCTCTCCTCGCTTGCCTCCTTCCTCGCTTCCTTTTCGTCCTCGGAGTCGCCTCGGCCTCCGGCGGCTCCCCCGTCCTCTTGCCGCCCGCTCCCGCTCTCATTGGCATCACTTCCTTTGAAACGGCGTCTCCCGGGAGGGTCATGTCTGCGCCGGCGGATCTAATTCTCAGTTCTGTTAGTGTCTGTTGAGAGGAGCAGCGTGGAGCCGGGCCTAACACGAGATCGCTGTGTCCTACAGGTATTGTTTGTCTTTGACTGCACGCTGCTTCTCTAAAGGGAGCAAGGATGGGGCTAATCGCTGGAGCACCTGCTGTTTCCCTGTGAGGCGCAGGAACAAGATGACTTTCTGCCTCGCGTGCGGCGCCTCGACAGGCAAAAGAAATGCCGCTAATCCCCGGGTTACACACGTTTCCCTGAGCCTCCTGAGCGGCTCTCATCCCCTCTGTCTTCCTCAGATACCTTTGCTCCTCATCTCGCCGCCCGTCCTCCTTCTCCACATGCGTATTTTTGTGTATCTCCTCCGTCAATCTGTCATTCTGAGCAGGGTCGGGCGTAATTGCAGGACAGCGTGGCGCGTCTATAACAGAGCCGCGGCCGGGGCTAATCACGGAGTTACATGCTGCACCCCCGCAGAGGAGCTTTCTGAGCCCCTGGTCCCACCCGGAGGCTGATTGCTGGGATTGATGCCGCCTGGCCTCCGTTTCCACCTGCAGACACAGCTGGTTACACCGATTACACCGATTCACTGGAAGATTACTTAATAGCTCTCCTATCTTCTCGTCATTTCTGCCTGGCCTCTCTCTCTCTGCCTGATCTCCTCTTATCCTTCCCTCTTCTCTCCTCATCCTCTTTTCTTTACTTCCTACCAGCCGATGTGCTGCAAGATTACTTAATAGCCCCTTTATTCTCCTCTCCTCTTTTTCGTCGCCCTCTCTTCTCAACCTCTCCTCTCCTCTCGCTTCACACATCTGATTCACAGAGAGACTACTTATTATCCTTCTTCCCCTTTCTGAGTCCTTTCTATCCGTCTCCTCTCCTCTTTTCCGTCTCCCCCTCTTCCTCATCCCCCTCCTCACCCCTCCCCTCCTCTTCCCCCTTCTCCTCTTCCTCCCGTCACTTCTCTGAAGGCCTAGCGCCGGAGCGAGGTGGCACTCTGCAGAAACGGGAACGAATTTTAGAGCGTTTTCATCACGGCAGCCCAGGCGATCCAGGGCTGCATCGCCGGCGCTACAATGGGCTACAGGTTCCACGGGATTTCCTGCCTGTCGTCCTTCATCCTCCTCTTCCCTTTCATCTATCTTTACCCCTCCTCCTCCTCCCTCCATATCATCCTCCCTGGGTTGGCAGTCGGGTTGTTTGATCACAGATGGCTTTATTCTCTCCCGGCCTTCCTCCAGCCCTCCTTTCTTGTCCTCGCCCCTTTCCCTGGCCCTGTTATGGGCTCTGAAGTCGTACAGGAGAGGGTTGACGCTGTAGGAGATGGGGGGTGAAGTCTTGGTGTAGCTAACCATCTCCGATGGCCAGAGAAGAACCCTGCTGCCGTCTCGGCTCAGCACACGACAGAACGGCTCTTTGGGACGACTTGGGAGCGATGAAGCTGATTCTGACGGAGAGACGTTTGATTCTTTGAGCTGCGTTCGAACCAACGACACTTTGCTCTCGTTTAAAACATCAGAAGTTGTTTTTTGATTTGTAGCCTCACAAAGCAGATCTTTCAACTCGTGGTTGGGTTCTGACTCGATTGTCCGATTGTTCTCTTCATCGTGAGCTTCAGCCTCAGTGTCTCTGCAGACTGAAGCTTCACTCATGATGACACTGTGACAGATCGGTCCTGGTGTCCCTGTATTTAAACAAGGATCTGCTCCAGTCCCACTGTCACTGCTGACATGGGCTCCAGTCCCATTCGAGTCATCAACCCCAATCGCATTGCGATCACATGTAGAAACCTGGGCTCTGGTCCCAGAGAGTCCCTCGGTTCCTCTCTCAGCAGACACACTGGCTCCAGCCTCAGAGAGCTGGATTTCACTTCTACTCTCCAAATGATCCACAGCTACTAGATCCACGTCTGCAGACACCGGAGATTTCAGCTGCTGCTCTGCCACTTTCTCCCCGAGATCTTTTATCCTTTCAAGTGCCGTCACACCTTCGGGCTTCCCCGACGAGCCGGAGCCTTGGCCGGCTTGGATGAAAACGGCTGCTGATTGGTGGAGGAGCACGCAGGTTCTTTTGGGCAGCGAGAAGGACACGGGACGGACTCGGCTCTGGACGTAGCGCACGTCCGAGGCTGCGTGTGCACCCCTGCTGCTGAAGCTGCTGTTGTTTCTACCGAAGCTGTTCTCTGAGGCAGTTGTGGGGATTTTATTGGGAGTAACTGGGTCGTTTAAATGATTATGAGCCCAAGCGACGTTGTTAAAGTGTCTGGAGCTCGTAGAAGTGGTATCAGTGTTCATGATGCTGTGGGGTGGGGGGGCGACTGTCAGGTGGTTGTAGTCCACATGGCTCCGTTCGAGGATGCAGGACTCAGCAGCGGCTGCGGTGTCGTTGGCGTCGTACACCCAGCGCCTGTCGCCCAGGAGCCTGGTGTCCAGGGGAAGGAAGGGCTTGACCAGCGGAGTCTGAGGCTCTAGATTGAGGGAGAGCAGAACAGATTTCAGCGCTGGAAAGACACTGGTTCCATTTACATGCAAAACATAACAGGATTAGCTTAACCTGAAAATAAAGGGACAGGAGTGGGAGGGGAATACATGTAGAAGAATAGCATTCATTTTCAGTACGTCCCAGCATACACTAAGCTCCTTATGCATTTATTCAGCGTTCTGCCTCTTCACCATTACTCTTTTGTTGCTTTTAACAAATCAGAGGATGATTTATTGGTGTAGGCCGGACGGAGATGAATGTGCTGCTCACTTAGAAATGGGACAAAAATTAAGATTAAGGTTTTTATTCCAACATGTAATATTCATTTTTTTTAAACGCACAACAGGCTGCCAGGCATTCATCTGCCGACGTGTCAGCGTGGTAGATGATTCAGACGATTATTCCCTGAGTGAAGTTTATAAGATGACTCAAATCTTTAAAAGTAATCCATAATGTGCCTGTGTTCTCTGACACCAGAAACCCTGCTCTGTTAAATATTGGAGTTTTTTGAAGGGACGCCCTCAAATTAATCATTAGTTCTCCGATACCAAATGGAAAAATATACTTAGCCTCTGGAGAGAATCGGCTTTAAATGGAGCTGAACTTTTCTATTGGTTTCAAGTCGAGAATGTGAAAAGGAAACTTTACGGAATCTGTAAGTGATATATTTTCTTTGACAGTCGATCGCTTCTTTGAATTTAAAGATGCTGCTGTAAGATTTCATGTTCTGCTTTCTTCATTTTCTAAGGAATAAATCTGTTTTGCAGACTTCAGACGCTCTGAAGCTGATATCAGCTCCTGATTCAGAACAAATTTGGACTGAAAATCAATTTTATCTGGAAAATAAAAAGAGTTTTATATTCAGAAACTGTTTTTTGTACACACTCGCTGTTTTCTAATAGAGCCTCACTCATCTAGAGTTTCTGGGGCCGATATCCATGGTAGATATTTATAAAATTTCTGATAAAGATATATTGCAAAGTAATGTCGATCTTTTCTTACATGATACATTCTGTGAAATAAAAGTTTCAATTATGCCTGTGAAAGGCTCATATCGACCTAATGCTTATTGGCCAACCAATGAATCTATCTGGCCCAAACGCCCCCCTCTAACCTCACTGAAATAAATGGAATGCACCAAATTCAGTTCAAACCTATGAAATGCAAATGCAGTTTAATTTCCCACTTTTAAGTCGACCTCTATATCACAAAAGAAAGTAGAAATAATGCACATGAAGTATTATAAGTGGCTCTGCAGCAATAAATGTGATCATTCTAATGTAGTGTGATGAGAAAGTGGCACGGTGCAATTTTATTTTATACAACCTCATGAAAAAGCTAAATCAACGCAATTTAGTCTAAATGGTACCTTTGTGCCTCAGCAGCATGTAAAGCACTTTACAATTGTTCCTCTCTCTCACACACACACACACACACACTGGTTGCAGGCAGAAGGAGCTGCTAACCCTGTGATTAGTGAACAACTTGTTCGACCACCTGAGGTTCGGTTGCTTGACGGTTTCCAGTTGTGACCAGTTGTGCCGACAGCAGCCACTTGCAGGTTCATAGTTTTGTCCGATAATCTGTCAGCTTGCAGTTGCATGAATGGCTGAGCTGCGTGTGAAACTATGTTTCATGTACATGTTGGAAAGAACCTTTCACCGTGAAAATGTCCTGTTCTCCTTTACTCTGCTCGCCATCGTACATCCTTTGTTAATTATAGTGCAGCACTTGACCTTTGCTCTGCACTCCAGCTTACATATTGTATACTTTGTGTGGCCGTGCATTTCATCCTGCTCATGTTATGAGAGCACCGAAAAGTCATTGTACCATATTAGGTCGTGACATCCTGCCACAGACAGAATATATAACCACTGTGATATTTTGAGCAGCCCCCTCCCCCCCCCCTTTTTCTCTCGTCCCTCTGCTCTTTCTGTACGCATCTCAGAACCTCACAGAGGAACTGACTTTATTTTTTAACTTGAAATCACTTTACCAAGTGCTCCAATAAGGACTGAAGCGATATAACTCGATTTAAGAGTTTCTTAGCAAACTCTTAAATAAAATTGCTGTAACCCATTGAGTAACAGTCACAAAACTCTCTAGCCAGTTGCCTCCTTGGGACCCACCCTTGTCTACTCCAGAGACGTCTGTCTGAAGTGTGAGTTTGAAGGACTCACTAGGAGTCGGCCGTTCCAAAGCCGAGGGTACTGATTGCAGAAGCACCTTTTTGTTTTCCAACCTGACTTTGGAACAGCAGATCCACCTAAGGACCCTAGGCTGCGTGCAGGGGTCAACATGGGGTCGATCTAAGGGAACATATCTTGACTGCAGTTCCTTGTGGATCCGTTTACTCTCCAGCTGAGCTGCTTTACTCCTGCGACACAAATAATACGATCGCTTCCTCTGTTCTCTACTCAAAGGTCAGAACTGTCCAAACCCGGCTCCGCTGGTCGATGGAGGGAATTTATGAGTCAAAGTTCACTGAAGTTAAATCCTCTGAGACTTTATTACTACTGCAAATCTACCTATTGCTCAGATTTCCTCTTAAATCTATTGACTTCTGTGAAATTTGTCTACTTTAAATGCTACAAAGTCCCTGCAGTGATTTATTTTTGATTGTGTATAATTGGCCAGTACATGTTCCTGATGTTATTTAGTCTCTTTCAGCAGACCATCATCATTCATTCAGTTCTCCTCTGGAGTCGATAAAGATATTTCAGCATCACCGCTGCAGACAACTCTCTGTTTAATCTCTCGTTATGAAGAGTGATGTTCTCATCTCCAAAACCAAATGCACACTCATAAACTATTCACGCAGCCGAGCCGACGCCTCTTCAGCAGATAAGAGTTCTTACTTGTTCCCAGTGTGGAGCCGCTGGTGTGGACGTCGACCCAGTTCTGCTCAAAGTCTGGTCTGCTCTGCTTCTCTGGATCCACAGCCACCGTGGTGGATCTGAACATCGGACCAGAACCTGGAGCGCTGAGGAGACGAGGAGAGAAGGGATTAGGAGAGGATAAGAAGGGGCGAGTATGCAAGTAAGGAGAGATGAGATTAAGGGATGAAAGAGAGGTGATGAGAGGAGATGATGAGAGATAGAAGATGAAGGGGAGAGGAGATAAGAAGATGAAGGAAGATGAGAGGACAAATGAAGGTGGGATGAAAAGGAGTCAAGGAGATGATGGAAGGAAACATGAGCATTGTGGGAGTAAGAAGAGAGGAGGACAAGATGAGGGGATGAAAAGGAGAATATGAGCAGACAGAAGAAAAAGGAATTATGGACAAAAGGAAACAAAGAGAGAGTGCAAGGGAACGAGTGGACATGAGTTAACGTGATGTTAAAGGAAAATTCATTAGAGGGTGAGGGAGCAAAGGTGAAAACAAGACGAGTGGAAGGAGAGGAGAGAATGAAGGGAAATTAATGAACAAACAAGGAGACAAGTGTAGAAGAAGGTTGAGAAGTGAGTAGAGAAAAGGAAATGAGAAGGGGAACCGAGTAAAGAGGGGAGGAAGCAAGGAGACCAGTGTTGAAGGAAGTAGAGTAGAAGTGAAATCCAGCTGAAAATCAATTTCACAGAGTTTTCTCTCCCCCCCCTCTTTGTGCCTGGAGCTTTGTTGCAAATCTGAAACTGTCATTCCGACGAGGGGCTTCGGGCCGGACGACCTGATTGGCCGTAGACACTTTACAGCCATACACCCCCCCCTTTAAACAAATGCAGTTTATCGGTTGCTGTGCCAACGCTCAATGAAACTGAGGAGCGAGTTCCCTCTGCTCTGCTGCTGTATTTTTAGTCTTGTACAATCTGATGTCGGTCAGCACATCAAGTGTTCTTACTAATATGAATATCAATAATGTGCAGAGGCCCACATTCGCATTAATATTCCAACTTTGATGCGTGCAATTTGAAAAGTCCTAGATGTTTGAAGGCGTCTTCAGGGACTATTTTTCTAGTGGAGACCTTCGCTGACTCTGTGCATCTCTCAGTTTGTTTATTCATGTGTCGGGCTCTATATATATATATATATATAAAAAAACCATAGTATCCTCTGTTTGGTCACTCGCCAGATGAACTCTCCTCCCCGCAACATGTTTTCAGCCAAACACACATCAGCTGTTTGCAGAGCTGCGTGTTTGTTTATCGTTTGGCAGCCCACTTCATATCGGGTGAGTCCCAGTTATCGGAGCTTCCCTCCGGCACACCAGCTCACTGATGTAGATTTTTAATGATATCATATCCATATTTCAGGAGATCTGATAGTAACACAGCTGCTAAGTTACTCTGGCCGATATAAACACAGCAAGGTGTTTCCTGTAATGGATTATTCATCTGAAGCAGGTTTATTATTTCTGTAATCTGATGCCGCAACTGCAGTTCAGTGAAGCAGGTTGGAAATCAATGGGCTCTTAGCGCGTAGGAAACAGTGGAAACAGTGGAAATTAAATGCAGACACTAAAGCGTGCAGCTGCTGCGGGAAGCTGGTGTTTGTGCTCAGGGTCATATCTTCATGTTGATGATATTATTTAGTTTTTCTGCTGGATGAAGAGTCACATGTGGAGGAGAATGAGTCAAAACTGCAGCAGCACCTGTCAGATTAATAACAAATTCGCGTTTTGAAAAAAGAGTTTTGACCTCAGTCTTAACCTTTGCCGCACAGATGTTCTGAAACCATTTCCCTGTCCTGATACCTGGAATTTGGTTGTTGTCAATGATTGACCCGTTTTACCCCGAGCCAGTATTATTTGTAGTTTATAGATTTGTGTACTCACCGATGCCCGACTTGTCACTTTCAGTATCTGAGGCATTTGTGATGATGTTATCAGTATCAGAACATCTCTCCTTTTAAGAATACAGAAATCCAGCATCCAATATATGCATATATTTAGAGTCATCGTCTAACCACCTGGTCAATATTGGATTCACCTGAATTTAAGTCTAATATTTAACCTCATTTTAGTTTAGAAATGTGTCTCTTTTAAGGGAGCCAGATCGTATTAGTTAATTTATAAAAATAATCACTCGGATGATGATGAATCAGAATCAAGCTTCCACATCTCAACATTTTTTTTTGCAGGAGGGCAATAAACCGCCTGAGTTAGCGGCAGTAAAGCTAAACCAGAGAGTTAAGACTCAATATGCTCATTCATTTACTTTATTGTCAATATGAACTATTGATTATTGCAGCTTTAAATACGAAGCAATGAAAGGTCATTAATTGAATTTATGTGGCCTCCTCTCTTTGGCCTCATGTGAGATAAATCTGCTTTGATTTCGTTATATTTTATGTTAAACTCCCTGAACTAGATTTGAAAAGTCTAATATATTGTTTAGTAAATTGTCAATAAAGCAACATCACATCCACTGGATGTAAGGAGTCACTCACCACTCTCCTGTCCTCCTCTCCTCATGTTGGTGGAGCCTCCTCAGCACTCGCTCCTCTCTTCTCTCCTCCCGCCGGCGTCTCTTTCTCCTGCATGCCAGCGCTCGGTAGAACTCCCTGTGCTTCAGCTCCTTCAGACGCTGCATGACGAGGTGGGAGAAGCATTACTCGGGTTATTGTTGTAGTTTTAACAAGGAGAAATTAGAGGTTAAAACGGGTAAAAGGGGAAATACAGTTAAATCAGTTGATGGTGCCATGTGAGTGTGTGTGTGTGTGTGTGTGTGTGTGTGTGTGTGTGTGTGTGTGTGTGTTTTCAGTACTTGTGCTTACTAAGACAGCCTGTGTCAGCTTTAGCAGAGGCCAGAGCAGCTTAATTCACTTACTGAGCTCTGTCTGCAAGCTGTCTGCAAGCCAGAGATACTGATACTGTGTGTGCATGTGTGTGCATGTGTCACAAATAATAATATTAATAATAATAATAATGATAATACCGGTGGGTTCATGTCACAGACGGCGAGGCGGGCAGAGCAACCGACAAACAGATAAACAAGCCAAAATAGACCGATAGATAAAACACAGAGGGATGAAGAGACGAGTAGGAAGACAGATGCAGTGTGCATGTGTGTGTGTGTGTGTGTGTGTGTGTGTGTGTGTGTGTGTGTGTTTTATGGCGTGTTGTGTAGCCTCAGCACTTCTCAGAAGGTGAACATACAGTGTGAAGGGTGGACAAAGTGACAGCAAACCTCACAACAAACTGAAATCCACTGCAGCAGCACAAACTGCGACTTTAAAAATAACCGTATAGAGTCGAATCAACACTTCGGCGACACTGTCACAGCAAAGAGAAATGGAAAATTATGAGCTGAATAAAGTGTTGAAGGGTGCAGACATCTACAGGCCGGTTCACAAAGTATTCAGATGGTTTAAAAAAAAATACAACAGTCAAAATAATGAAATACGTAGTTTAGGGGCTTAAAGGTAATTGGACAGTTACATATGAAGTTCAATCATTTAAAATGGGTTTTTGTTATATTTTGTGGAAACTGTGATTTTCTTCTCCCTGCAGACGTCAGCAGATGCTTTGAATCTTTACTCTGTTATTTATCGGCTGATTGACTCGGACAGTCCAGGACACTTGAGCTGCCGTAGGAACATGTAGTGGCCGAGCGCCTGAGCCGACCTGGAAGTCTGATGGTTTTTAGTTTTCTCTTCCTTGTCAAATAAAATAAATTATAATAGTCTCAGTTCAAAGGCTGGATTCACCTTTTATATTCATTCCTAATAGTCATTCAGTTGTTTGCAGAAAAATATTCATTGTGTACCCACGATAATCCACTAATCCAAAACAAATACACAACGCAGTTTTATTCCCCTGAAGATGAGATAGTACACACTGTGTCAGCCGGGACTTGCTTCACTGAATAATGCTGATTGTTGAGATGCTGCGTATTTCAAATGTAAAATATCATCAAGTTAACGGACTGGTAATGAGACGATGGGCCCTCGGGCGCAAACACTGGGAAAGGACTTCTCCTCCTACATCGCAAATTTAATTGCCTCGCTAATTTTTTGAACAAACTTACTGTTACACTTGTGTGGAACTCAATGTGCAGCTGTGCTCTGCAGCAATTGTTAAACCGATACACAAGAAAAAGACGGTTTGGTGAGACGACACAATTCAGACACAAGGAAAATTAAAGTGCTTCAAATATAATGTTAAGAATATATTCAAACTTCAGGAAACAATGGAATTAAAAGGCATACAATATATACAAAAGGTTTTTAAATAAAATTATTAAATTAACATTAAAGACACAATAAAACACGAGGAATAAAATGTTTTCAAGGAGCATGGAATGAGTTTTAAAATATTTCATATAAAACAATGAAATCACGTAAAAAATGAATTCAAAAGAACAAAACACAATAAAATGTGAAAATAATGTCTTTTAAAGAGACATATAATAATAAAAAAAGAGTATAAAGCATTAAAATCACATTAAAATTAAAAGACAGTAAAACAACTACATAAAAAATGTTTTAAAGAGATATAGAATAATAAAAAATAGTTAATATAAAACCATAAAGTCACATTAAAACTGGATTAAAAAGCAAAAACAAGAAAATAAATAGTAAAAGTTTAAATATGTTATGCAAAGTCCTGACACTTCGGAAACTCAAAGCTGCTTCACGTCTCTCGCTGTCGATTCTGGAAACACGGAGTCAACTCGTCTCCTTTGAGCTGAGGAGTCTGGACCATTTATAACGTTCTAGTAGATCAGAGTTGTGTTTGGTCCCATTAGTGCTTTATAGTCAACTAATAGGATTTTAAAGTCTGTCCTTTGACTCGCAGGATGCCAGCGCAGTAACGTGCTCCACTTCCCTGGTGCTGGCGAGGACTCCGGATGAGCTGCAGCAGGTTGAACGAACTTGTCGAGTGTCGTATGATAATCTGCTGCAAATAGACATAAGCACAAGTTTGTCTGTGGCTTGTTTGGACAGAAATCCTTTAATTTATGTGGTTTTTGTAATAGCTTTTAAATTCAGGTCCCAGACCAACGTTCTTGGCTCGACGCGGAGTTTCAAGGTGAGCACTGACTTTTAATTTGTCTTCTTTGAGGCCAAAAACAACTGTTTCTGTTCACTTGCCTCGAAGCTGCTGACAAAAACTGCCTCAGACTGCTCTTTTTCACACTGTCACCAAAAATAAGGTGCCTCGCGTTTTTTTTTTTGCAACCTGCAGAAATTTCTCGGTGTGATCGGAGCTTTAAGCTGCATAATGTAGGATAAACTGTGCACGGTGGTTTTTCCTCAGAGCGACTCTGTCACAGCAGCACATCAAGCACCGGTGACGTAGACGCTCTGCAAACCACATCATTTCCAAAAGAAGATGGGGCCGAGCCTGACAGTGACTCAGAAGTGTGTGTGTGTCTGTGTGTGTCTGTGTGTGTGCAATCTGCAGAATTGTACAGTTGGATAAAATCCTTTCCGTGCAAGAGTTGCAGTCTCAAACAATACGCCCTAAATGCTCTGCAAGTAAACCTAATAAGTCTGACGCAGCTAAACTGTGGGAGATATTATTCCTCTTTCATCGGCAGCGAGTGAACAAATGATAATTGCAGCGAATGCATTCCTCCCGGCACCAATCATTTTGTAAACGGTCCAAACAGCTGCGAGTTCCCTCAGTCGCCTTCCTGCACGTCTCACTGTGGAAAACAAACTCTTTATAAATTACACTGAAAAGAGGAAAAACCAGAGTCGCGCCTGATTTCTCTCCATCTTTTAGGTTTGCTGAGTTTATTATTGATAACCAGTTTTGTTTTATTATGTAATCAGTGCGATATGTGCTATTGATTTGAGCCCAGAACGATGCCCTGGATAACTGGCACCGTTATTGCTTTGCTGTCTGCAGTCGCTGTAGCATTGTTTTTCCTGAGCATATTATTAATAGTTTTATAGATTTACTTATATATAATCCAATTCAGTTTAATCTAATTCAAGTAATAACCATCAGTGTTCATATTGATCAGGTTATTTCTTCTGTTGGTTATGATATATAGAATGAATCAACTGGATTTCACTTTGTATTTAGTAAAAAGTTGCTTGTTTCTGCTTGCTGAGAATATTCGCTTTAATTCAATTGTCATTGACATATATATATAAATATGAAATATCAGCTAAAATATGAAAATCCTTCAAACTGCAAACTTAAACGTCTTAGAAATCATAAAACTCTTATATTGCTTGAAGGGAATTCTGCTCATTGATTTCCAGCGAACACACCAGAGATGTGAAAGAGAAGATTAATTCATAAACTGCTGATGTTTTCACCTCAAGCAGAATATTTGCTGTTTTGTCCCTCAGTGAAACAAAAGATATAGCAAAATCTCCTCTTTCACAAGTAGCTCTTCAGGTTCAGTCTCAGCCGTCACCAGAGGAGATGCTATGTTTGTGTGATTTTGTCGACCACCTTGTGTTTTTGTTGTGTTGTGAGAAACCAGAGTCGAGCGGTCGATGTGTCTCTGGGATGTAACAAATCCATGACCTTGGTAAAGAGCATGTGTGTCTGTGTGTGTCTGTGTGTGTGTCTGTTTGTGTGACGCGGATCCCTGGGTCCCCTGTCATGGTGGCATGTGACTCACCTGCTTGTGGTGGTGGTCGTGGGAGTTGATGTGGTTGTCGTACTGCTGGTGTCTCACGTACTGTTTGTCACACAACTCGCAGTAGAAACTGGAGTCAGCTTCCTCCTGGAGAGGAAGAGGAAGAGGAAGAGGAAGAGGAAGAGGAAGAGGAAGAGGAAGAGGAAGAGGAAGAGGAAGAGGAAGAGGAAGAGGAAGAGGAAGAGGAAGAGGAAGAGGAAAGAGGAGAATAAGGTTTTAATATTAAACTTTATCTGTTGTGTGACAAGACAAACATCCCTTAATCGTTATCAGTTCATAATGACTTGACTTAATTTTAGTGTAAAACAACAAGGAGTCAAATAATCCATGAAGCATCAACAGAAAATCCATCTACAGTTATTTTGATATTTGATTAATGTCGTGTCTGAGTATTATGACATTTAAAGTTCCTCAGAAACTTTGACGGACTAATTCTTCTGTCACGTTATCGACCAATCAACTAATTCATTAACGGGGAAATTAGTGTTTGATTTAACAATGAAAATCATCGTTTGTCACCACACTCAACTTATCCTTATCACCCTTCAGAGAAATCATTTAATTTCCCCTCGACATGTTTCCCCCATTTTCTTGTAAAAAAATAAATAAATAAAGAATCATTTGACTCTATAGGCGCCGATTAAACAAATAATAGGAACATGTGACAGGATCCTGTTCACAATCCTTCAGGTCAAGAGAACAGAAATAAAAACGAGTGTTCTGCGGCTTATCAGACAGAAGCAGAGAAGTAGCTGTCATATCTTGTTTGCATAATTATAAATCATGACTTTGTTGAAGAGTCGGCCGTAAAAACAAAATGAAAAAAGAAAATCTGAGTGTGTAGGTGGGAGTGGTGAGTTACAGTCGCAGCCAGTGTCGCTCGTAAAGTCTGTTTATGGGGACGTATATTCATCATACTCAAGCTTTTAATTTGTCGCCTGTCATATAGTGTGGGAGTGTGTGTGTATGTGATTCAGGTAATACTGAAGTTGGAGGGACCTGCATCTGTTTGTTACATTACAGGGACTCGTCATCCTTACGAGGACAAAAAGTGAGTTTCCTTGATACAAACCAAGACACTTTAGGGGAAGATATATGTTTAACTATATATAAATTTAAGTTTAGGTATAGGTTAGGGTTAGGGAGTCATGTATACCTGTGTGTGTGTGTCTGTGTGTGTGTGTGTGTATTCGTGTGGTCCAGGTATTGCTAGTGTTGTGGGGACTTAGATCTGTTTGCATAGTCACATTATGGGGACTTGTCTGAGTAATTAGAACAAAAAGTGAGAACCTATTATGTATATCATTTCCTTTTAAGGAGAATATTTCTCTTGAGGTTTGACTTAGGTTTAGATTAGGGTTTGGCAAGTGGTAGTTACAGTGCCGCTGCTAGCCATTTCGGTGCCCTTAGCATAACTCCTTTATGATGCCCCCCCCAGTTAAACATTTTATTAAAACGAAAAAGAAAAATCTACTTTGTAAACACAGTACACACAACAGCCAAAACATACATACACACAAGTATTGGGATGTGCAAAATCTTCGTAGAAATTAAATAGTCATCCATAAATACAAACTAATAGCAGAAGTATACAAGTTAGCAATCTTCTTCAATAAAGCTAAGATTTAGAAGCAGAAAATTCACACAATTTTACAATTTACAATTTTACAATTTGAAAAGTGAGCGGAGAATCAACGGGTGTGCTGTCCCGAGCGCATGAGCTGCTCTCGTGTCCTTTGTCGGCTGAGGTCGGACCTATGATACAACCCAACGCTCAGCTACATAATTATTATAACTATGATGATTTTTCAGATTCCTATTTTTAGGTGCCCCCTCAGGACTTGGTGCCCCCTCAGGACTTGGTGCCCTACGCACAGCGCGTAGTGCGCGTTATGGGAGCGGCGGCGCTGGCTAGCTATGGCTAAAGTTGCAGAAAGTCTCATAGAAACTAAGGTTAGGTTAGGGTTAGGTTTAGGTTAAGTGTAGGTATCATTTATGTATGAAAATATTGAAAACAGTCACTTCGTAAATATTTCTATAAGTCCTTTACGTTGGCATAGTTGTAAAGCAATGCCTCCACTAGAGGGCGGTGCAGAGTCTTGCGTTTCTGACAATAAAAAACAGGGCAACGGTGGAGGAGGTCATGATAATTATGGAAAAATGCTTTTTGTCCTTGTCATGAGATCATATAGACGTTTGCCGTTTCTCCTAAAAAGTTTCCGCCTCAGATCTTATGGTCGTTTAAACTATCGGCTACTCTGCCCCCCACCACGATTTCTGCTGGTACTGCTGCTTTTTGTCAGTTTCGTCCGTATCAGTTCACGTTAAGAAGACGAGCGCGTGTGCGAAGGAAGTGAACCGATACCGAGTCTCAAGTCTGACGTTGAGCTTGATTGATTCTTAAGTCTCAAGGAAATGAATGTAAGTCTGTGACCTGACTGTGTGTGTGTGTGTCTGTGTGTGTGTGTGTGTCTGTGTGCATGTGTGTCTGTGTGTCTGTGTGTCTTAGAGTTTGTCATGTGGAGTGATGCTGTCTCTATTGCTTCCGATGGCTAATGGGCCATTCAATCACAACTATTGATCAGAAATCTGAGTGTCTGAGTGAACACACACACATTCACACACACACACACACACACGGACACACACACAGACACACATTTTCCTGCTAACCTGCATACCTTCATTTCTTCTAATACAGCAGTCTGTCTTAAGCCCAGACCGACATTAACACATATAGTAATGTAGGATTTTACTTTTGGGCTTACACACATACACACACGCACACACACACACACACTATCTCCATTAATGGAAGATTGATTTATCTTTAAAAGTAGAGAACATTCAATCTGTGACATGACCTTCAGTGGAGGTCTGGGCGCTCTTTGTGTGTGTGTGTGTGCGTCACACTTTTCCCTAAGTTGAACATTTCCACTGTTTTTGTTTCTAAAAATTGTCGGTCGAGCAGCTTCCCGAATTCTGCCGCCGTTAAGCGACTGGCAGAGGGAGGGGGGGGGGGGGGGCCGAGACAGAAAGACGGACGAGGAGCGAGCCAGACTGAAAACGTGACAGAGGACAGATGGAGACAAACAGACCGACAGTGACAAAGCGAAGGGGAAACGCAGACGACGTTGTCTAAGCCCCAGAGCGGCCATCATCCTCGGCCATTACCGCAGGGAAGTCCTCCTTCGGTCAGCATTAGCTCGTCAGACAAGTGATTACTGCTGCTACCGTGATTCCATTAAGTAACAAATTTATGCTGCATTATTCTATTACAGGACGAAACATTACATTTGCATTATTTAATCAAAGACGGCATTGGTTTGCATTATGTCATTAAAGACGTCGTTGGGTTGCATTAGGCCTCTGAAGATGGGCTTTGATGGGCATTGAACATGGCGTGCGGGATAGCTTGGAAATTGCTAATCAGTAAACTCAAATTAAAACGCATTACAATTTAGGAAGCTTTCTGTACTCTGCATCGTAAACAATACACATCTGCTGTCTCGTCGTTGTGTTAAAGTCTAATTCCTTTATTTGTCTTTTTTAAACTTTGGCTCGGGGAGAGTTTTGCGGGAAAGTGGCCGAACCCATCAGGGGGATGAATATTTCAGAAGCTGCAGGATGAGCTCAGTTTTCACCAGAGTGTTTCAGTCTGTTAAACATCTGCTGAGCAACAATTTGGCTGGACGAGCTGCAGAACGTGTCAGAGATGTCGAGTGATGTGTTTTGATGACAACATGTTTTGTCTTCTCACAAACTTTGGAAAGAACCATTGAAAGTTCAGGTTTTTGGGACTTTTCTGATATGAAACCTGACTTTGGCAACTGCTTCTATTTAAAATCAATTCCAGCGTTAAGACAAAAACGTCTAGGTCCACAGAAAATTATTTTTGATAATCAACCAACTGCTCAACTTTCAACTTTCTTCACCAGCAGTGTTTATTTCCAGTCTTTAGTCGTTGGTCAGTCTCAACGTACACTCTTGATTTTCCAATTCACTACAAACAGCTGCTACCGACCACGTTAAACCAGGAAACCAAAACATTGAGCTAAAAGAGGCTGAAACCTGCTTCAAGCTCCAGAGTCTGATGTAATTTATTATGTTTTCTTTGACTGATGGGTTTTTAATTCTCCTGCGGCTCCACATGAATAAAGAGAAAATATGATGAAGGTGGAAAGAAGCATGAAATCATTTACATATCAGGATGTCTTACTCGCAGACTCGACCCAGTATCTTCAAGTGTATTCTTCTGCTGAAACAAAGCTGTCGGCTGTAACTAATTTGATTTCCGATGTCTCATAACTGCCTTGAGAAGTCTGAAGTGTGAAGATTTGTGAAGTCAAGCTCCTCTGCAGCTTTTTTTAATGCTCACTGAGCAGGTCCTGTAAATGACTTTCTTACTGACAGATCTCATTTTGCTCTCTCGGGGTTACGCTCTCTTTCTCCGAGCTTTTCTTAACTCTGATGACGAACCGCAGCCGCTGAGCAGAAGGACGTTTTTATCAAGTTTGGGGGTCAAGCGAGGTCATTTTTAATCTTTTGCGAAGGAGTTGAAAATGGACACGGCCTTTACGTTGATCACTTTGTGCCCCAGTGGTTCGGCAGATTCATCATCGCTGTGTTGCTTTAAAAACTGAGGACAAGGTCAGAACTGCCTTTTCCACACCCACTTGGATAGAGTTCAAGAAAACGGAATTGGTGGAAGAGTTCAGTATCTTGTTCTTGACTCAAACATCTGTATTAATCCGTTAAAACTGTTATTGACTTATTATTATAAGTGTTTTATAATCGTAGACGGTTTAGGTTTTATTTATTATGTACTTTTGTTAATTTGTTGAGAGGGTTGTACTTGTATATATCTGTATATTTAAATGAGGTTTACATTTAATCTGTTAAAAGTTGCTTTCTGAAATTTCATCTCCACTTTGCCGTTAAAAAAGCCGCTGTTATCGTCGAGCGTCATCGTTTCTGGCTCAGAACGACCAAACAGACCGGGGGGAAGAAACATAGGATTCAGCAGGAAACTCTGACTCAACCTTTGAGAACCATATGGCGAGGAGAGCTGGTGCTGCGGTCAGCGCCGTCGGAGGGCGGAGCGAGCCCGCTGGGTCACATCTCCCCGTGCCAGCATTCAGCAGTGAAAGGAATATGGGATTAATTCCTCCCCAGCGCAGTTTAACTGTTTAACATGCAAACGCAACAATGCAGCTCTTCACCCGCGTGAGAACCTCATATTTTCCACTAATAATCCACGTTTTTATGGGACTATATGGAGCCGTTGACTCAAGAGTTATTTATTTTATTTCATTGTATTTTATTTGCCGTTGTAATTTTCTGGGTGTTTTATTGTGTTGTAGTGTTGTTGTGTGTTTTTCATCATAAATCCAGGCTGGAAGCAAACACACACACACACTCCTTCAGGGACAATAAAAGGTTAAATTAAAAGGGAACTGAAGTGAAATGAAAAGAGTGAGTGAGTGTGTGTCTGTGAGTGAGTGTGTGTCTGTGAGTGAGTGACTGTGTGTGCATAGAGTACGATGTGTGTGTATATGAGCACATATGCATATGTGTGCAAGCACTTATTGGCCCTCAGCCTTCATACAATCAGAATAAGTGCATTTCTGTAATTGAAAGGAAATCAAGTGGTTGACCTTCCCAATGCTCCTTCGTTTTACCAAGAGAAAGGAGCTATTATATTATATAACATTGTATCATATTATATTATTAGTGGCCTCTTCTGGTCTTTAAGAGGGAAATAGGAGTTTAATAGTTTGTCGTGATGACAACAAGACGTCCACATCACAACAGACCAACAAACAAACCGTCTCCGACTCAAACTCGTAACATGCATCATGAAATTGTTTTCTTTTCCTAAGTTTGCAGTTTCAATCTCCAGTTTGAAGACAAAGGAACAAATTGGTTTCTGAAATTTTCTCTGTGGGTTTGAATTTGTTTTTTGTTGTTGTTGTCGTTTATTTAAAGAGTGATCCTCCCGTTTCTAAATGCACGCACAGAGTCGTGGAGGAAACTGGACACTGAGGTGCACAGGCAGGTTTTAAAGATAGAAGAAGGAAACTGACTCTTTTCATATATTTCCAGCAGCAGCAGAAGACTTGAATCATGTTTGATGCTCTCTCGCCTCCCTGTCTCGCCGGTGTTGCGTCTTGATAGAAACACTGTTGCACTGTTTATCCCAAGATGTAAATTACAATACGTTCAGAACTTCAATGCACATCATAAGGTTGTGTGAGAAAAGAGCCAGCAGCTAGACTGACGGAATAAAGAAGAAGAAGAAGAAGTACTAGGATGTGCAGGAGAACATTTGGTAAATCAGACTTTACTGGTTAGAATATGAGGGAATTTAAATCATTCCTATTGAGTTTGTATTGATCTAATTGAAATCCCCTTGGACAGATCTGTCTATTAGGAATCAAATGTACTAACATGAAGAAAGAAAATGGGGGAAAAGGTGTTTCAGGTATTAAATCTTTAAAATAACCAACACTAAACACTGTGTAAAGATTATTATATTAAAGAAGCTATAAGTAATTTGACAGCAAAATAAACCAACATTGTTTCCCCCCCGACACTGAGACTCTGCAGCATAAACCTGACATTTGCAATCTCCTGTCACAGATTTAATAATGTCACGAGCCTGGCAACCCACAGTCACGCTAATGATGACAGAGGCTGAAAGAATTTCACTATCTTTATTTCATGTATGTGATTCATTTGGGATGAAATAGACATTATTTCTCTGTGAGTAATAATGTGTGACTAGTTGAAGGTTGAATATTCTAATTAAACCCGGACAGTTACTAATAAAGAGGAATTGTACATATAGATGTTAACAAGTGAGCAGGTTGAAGTAAAAATAATAGATTTTCAACTTTATTCTCATGTTTTCTCCGTCATCTGTTGTAATCATAAGTTTCTGTGGATCAATATCTGGAAGTTAACTTAGTTTTCAGCTGATGGCTCGAGAGAATTTTGGCAAATTTTCCGGTCTCGGCCTCTGGGGATCGCTCTCCTGTTCCCCCAGCCGGTGGAGCTGCTGCGTTTAGCTGAAACAACTTTTCCTGCTTCCTGCACATGAGACCTCCTGCGTTACTCCACGTCTTTTGAACATGTTGTCTGAGTTGAATGTGCTGGAGCAGCAGCAGCAGCAGCTCACAGCTGGGTGGAGGCTGAGCAGCCCTGAGCTGACGGGGGGGTTATCTGTCTCCAGCTCCTCTCTGGCCTCCGTCTCTTTTTGTTGTTGGATTCTGATTGAGGTGCACATGAGTTCATCACAGCTCAGAAAGATGTGCTAGTTACCATGCAACAAAATTGTTAAAATTGTTATAAAATTATCAATATTCTCACTGGGTGTGTTTCGGCTGAACAGGCTGAACCCAAACAGTCATAGTACGGTGGTTTGGCCGATGCCGAGTGCAGATCTGATACCAACAACCAAAGTAGAGGCCCTCTCTTATAAGAAAAGAGTTAAATAACCTATTAGTTTCCTCTTCTAATATTTATTCCTGCACAAATAAACAACAGCAGATTTTTATGTGTAAATAAATCCAAATTCTGATTCTAAATCTGTTGTAACCATGGATCAGGTAATAACAGGAAAAACAACTGTGCCGCGGTCACATCTGCACCACAGAGTTATTCATACAGTCTATGTGTTACCAGAACAGACATGAAAGCCCTGTAATTAGCACGGTGACACAATAACAAAGACGATTTTGTTCAACGTGCACAGCTGGCGTCTGAAAACCATTCTTACAATATTCATGGGGGAAGATCCAGTGTACTTTCTCCCACCGATGAGCTGAAGTCCAGCGTCAATGGTCCGAAAAACGGAACACGATCGTCCACGAAACAGTAAACACGTGTAGAGTCGATAGCGGTTTGTGTTTTCCCGTCTGCTCGGGACTTTTACGGCAGATTTAACGGAGCGCAGCCGAGCCACGCTGGGTGAGGAGTGTCAGGGGAAGATGTTGTGCGTGCGTGCGTGTGGGCCTAAAGACACGAGAGATCAAACATATGGCAGCGCCTCTGGCTTAATATCCGTAGTGCAGGATTTTATGCATATTTCACAAGTTGTGTCGTATAAAGAGGGGGAGAGTGAGCAACGTCGGGAGCGAGGCTGTGCTGCAAACAAATTTAAAGTGATGGTCCTTGACAAAAGCACATCCCGAGAGCGGCTTATGTAAAAGCAGATGATGAATTTTAAGTTTTAAAGTCTAAATCTCTGCCCACAGGCCTGCTCATCCCCAAACTGAGGATTATCAGTCCACGATGTCTTTGCTAAAGGTGGTTTTTGTAAATCGATTTGTTTCTCCTGTCAGAGTTCGTAGTTTTCAGGCGTTTTTTTCCTCCGTGTTCGTTGCTGTGTCGTCCTCTCGTTCAGTCCAGTGTGTCTGCTTAATTAAAACAAGTTAACCTAATTACCTCAATGGGATATTGCGTCATTCAGAACTGCAATTGACCTCTGAAATGATCCAGATAATTGCTACAGCCTCCACCAGAAGCAGCCGTTAATCGGCAGCAATATCTCAGTTTGTGTTAATTTGCTGATTTGTAGGTCAACAGAGTCCAAACTGGGAATAATTTGATGAAACGAGTCAAAAATAATGATTAAAAAAGAGTCAATCAAATGCTGTTGATACCACAATTATACTGTAACATGACACGTAGCAAACTTTTCAAAGTTTCTCCCCGTTTTACCCGAGATGACTGGATATCTGTCGACCAGCAGATCATTAATCAGTGTTTACCGGGAGGTTTAATCATCGTACAGCACGAGGCGAAGTCGGGAGTAAATAATGAAACAATACAAGATGGGCTGTGTTGACACATTAGTATGCAGCAAACAGTTTAGCCGTGCTTGTTCTGCAGGTCAGGTCCTCTTGACTACACTTTCTTTGTTCTGACAAACACATTTATACTCCTTGGGAAAATTGAGAGCTTCCATCTCGCCTGACCTGAACTTTTCCAGATTTTAACTTAATAGCTGCGGGGGGGGGGAACACGTGAAGCCAGAATCGGACTATGTCATGGGTCTCCAGGTTATTATCGTCAGATTGGACAACAGCAACATCATCCTGTCCATTCTTTGCTCCGTGCTTATTGGTTGACATCACGGAAGTTGTCAAACTCGGTGAGAGAACGCAAAAAAAAAATATCTGACACACTAATTCATTTTTTTTTTTTTTGTCAGGACATAGTGAGACATCCCGGGCTTGTTTTCCACTTTGACACACCACATGGGACGAGCTGTTGTCACGCCAACGCTGCATAATTTGTCGGTTGCTTCCGGACATTATCAGGCGGATATTGTAAAGTCTGATCCCAGCACAAAACACCATATTCTACCAATCCGATGCATTGCAGATACGTCTCCACAAAATCTCACATTTTCTGCCCCAGATTGCAACAAACGGCAGCGTCCGGTTTTTCCAGCTCCGTGCTCGGGAGATTTCTGGCTGAGATTTCCAGGAAACATCCTTTTCTCCTCCTCGGCCGTTCATCTGCAGCCGCCAGCGAAATTCACAACTTTCAGCCGCCAGTTTCATTTTCTGTCTGCCAAATAGATTTTTGGGTCTGATCAGACATAGGTGGGCCACCTTCCAGAGCGGCTAGTGGACCTGACAGACTTCAAAAATCTGCACACACACACACACACACACACACATGCATACACTTGCACAGCTTGCCACACACACTCACACTAACACACTCTCACACTCACAGAATCTATCTCTGCGTCTTGATGGCGAATATTTTACGGCTCATTTGTCTGAGTGTCTGAACAACTGAAAGCGAGAGAGACAGAGAGATAAAAAATAATGATAGGGAGAGGAATGAGAGAGGATGAATAATAGAAAGAAAAGATGAGAGCGAGCTGGAATAATAAAAAAGAGAGGATGAGACAGTAGAGGCAGATTGGGTGTCGGAGTAATGACGCAGGAATAACATCCTCCTTATTGTCCAGGCGTCTCCATGTGTCTCCAATCTCTGTCTCCTCCTCCTGTCTCTTCATATCTCGGCCTTTCTTTGTCTGTCTCTCATCTTTCAGGTCATTTCATCATAAGCCGCGCAGCAGAGACAAGGCCGAAGCAAAAATCACTCCAGGACCAGTTTTATTTTTTTTTCTTTCTTCCTCCACTTGAACCGAGACCGCAGAGAGCGTCTTTGTGGTCTCGGATCCTCGGATGGATTACTGGCCCACGATAGATGTCACAGAAGTGAAGAGACGCGTAACGACCAGAAAGTGACACAAAACAAATACAGTGACGCAGAGCGACCACAAGAAGATGAAGAACAACACGAAATATGCAAATGGTTGACAAAGGGAATCAAAATGAACACAGAGAAATGCAAAATGCAAATAAATAGAGACACAAACAACTTTGAGGAAACAAAATGATCACAAAAACGTGAGAAATATGAGAAATCTTCACAAAGACATTTAAAACAGCCAAAATGTGATCAAAACCGCTGCAAAGGGAATCAAAATTAACACAAAGAAATGCAACAAGCAAGTAAATAGATGCAAAACTGCTTAAAAGAGGCTTTAGCAACATTAAGGTAACATGACGGCCACAAAAAGATGCGAATCAATCAAAAAGACGTTTAAATTATGATGCAAAACCAGGACAGAGGGAATCAAAATAATGCACAATGCGACACAACGAGACAAAATAACTACAAAGAGGTTTAAACAACTTAGAGAAAGTATAAAATGGCCCCAGAAACATAGAGATGTAAAATGACTGAAAAGAAATTCAATATAACACAAAATGATGCAGAACAACACAACTCAAAACGACTACAAACTGCACAAAAGACCACATAGAGGCGTAGAGCTTCTTCAAAGAAATGCAAAACAATGTAGAAGACATGTTTGTGTCTGAGGGGGGGGCTCTCTTCCTATGTTAGATCAGTGGTCCTGGTGGGGGGGGGGGGGGGGGGGCGCTGTTACAGGTCTCGAGAGGCTGATTTCTTCATAATCCGTCCATGTTGGCGTCAGATCTCCTCTACGGTCTGGAGAGGCGGAGTCTTAACTCCTCACAGCGGGGGGGGGGGGGGCGTCTTCTCGCACCTGCCATTAACATGCAACTCGTATCTAGGTGGATCCCAGAAGTACGTCACACGTGCACCCTACATTTCTTTAACTTTAAAAACTGCTGGTAATTAACAGGCATCATCCGCTTCTCATTATCACAACTTTCTTATTGACACGCTGACCAAGTGTGTGTGTGTGTGTGTGTGTGTGTGTGTGTGTTTAATATATTCTGCCATGTTTGAGTTATTTCATCGCAGAGATTCAGCCGAGTGAGGAAAGCCCGGCGCTGCCGCGGCAGCCGGCAGAAAGAGGAAGGGAGTGGAGTGTTTGAAGAGCGAGAGGCTTTGATAGGAATGTGACATCCCCCGAATCATGACTCCTTTCTTCTCCGTCTCTCCCTCTTGCCCTCCCCTCTCCTCCACCTCCTCCTCGCCTCTCTCATTATGAGCTGCTTTAATTAGCCCGTCTGATACCGAGGCCGGACTTCAGAGGGACGGCAGGAGAGGCAGATAGAGAGATACAGACAGTGATGGGGGGGGGGAAGAAAGGGGGAGATAAAGGAGGAAGTAAAGAGGGTTTTTTATGTCTACACTGTACTTTGTGGGTTAATTACACAGGCTTACCCTCCCACTTCTCTTTCACTCTCTCTCTCTTGTGAAGGAAAGGAGATGTGTGGAAGCCGGAGAGCTGGACTTATATTCCCCCCCCCCCTGCGGTGCAAAAACTACGATAACAAATAAATAGGTCACGTGCCTCAGTGTGGAGTGAAACAATCATAATTTAATTAAATTTCTATTCGTTTGCTTACTTTTGATTTATATAAATTACATTGTTCGGGCCAGTTAATTTGCAATTAGCTTAATATTATATAGATGCGGAATGTAAAGCTCTGTACAAGTATGGATAAATATTAAAACTAAACATTTCATCAATAGAGCTGAAATGGATTTAGTGATTTGAGTAAATTTGAGTTTAGTAATTAACTAATTTAGTTTTTCTATGTTTGTAAAGTGATTGTTTTTGTGCTGTTGGTTGAAAACACGAGCTGCCAAAAAAGATCAACTTCCACTTTGACTTTTTATTCAGCTTATTCTGTATTATTTGATTAATTGATCAAAATAATAACCGGATTATTAATCGTTGAAGCACTGAAACTACTCGTATATCTGCTGCTGGTGACTTTGGTCGGAACTTCTCATTTAATAACTTTCACTTTAACATATTTATCTGTTTATTCTGTGTTTATTGATAAATTGATGAGCTCGTCACCAGATTATTTGATAATAAAAATGAAGTCGTGTTTCTCCTGCTGGTGACTTTGGTGTGAAAACATTTGCTTCCTCAAGCATATGGGTTGAACTCCGTTGTGCATGTTGTTGTTGTTGTGTCTCAGTGAGCTCCCACACAGGCGGGATGTCGGCCACGTTGCCAAGTTGTGTTTAATGCCAGCTGCTCTTTAATGGTGATTTTTGTTCTCATTGTGAACTCTGAAATAATGTTCGTTCATATTCAAATTCATATTCTAATTCAAGTTTTAGAAGAACTGAGCAGCTCTGTTGTTTGTGTGAACACACAGAGTGAAAGGAATCCTGAATCACACTTCATGTACCTTTACACAAAGTAGATTGAAGCTGATTCCAATCGTGTGTAAACTGAAGTTCCCCTTTAAAACCATGATGGTGTTCATGGTCAACGCTCCAAATCACTTGTGGACGTTTAAAGAAAATAGGAAGAAGTCAATTAAGTAAAGTCGGTTCCTCAGCAACGGAGTTCTTATATGGAATCTCTTTCCAAGAATTCAGTCCCATTTGATTGTTTCTGTTTCTCTGCAGATGTTGAGACGCTTTTACAGTAAGGGCGAACGTGCTCGGCCCGTCTTCCATTGACATTTTTAATATGTATATCAGACACTTTATCTTTCTCAGCATCGACCACTAAAATTCTGTCGAGCTGTAGTTTGAGATACATTTGTCAAAAAGACTTTAAAGCCCTTCTGCGTTCGAGTTAATCGTTTTTTTAATTTAAATGTGTCCTTGTGATTTGATCCCCATTTTAATTTTTAATGACATATATCATGTTGTTTGTCCCTTTATGTCAGAACAATGACCTTTGTATCCCACCTTTCGCCTAGTGGTCAGCTGGGATTGGCTCCAGCTCCCGGCCGCCCTCGAAGAATAAACTATATAGAAAAACATATGGATGGATAATATCTGTCTGGGTTTCTGAGTGAACCGGCCTTTTTAAGAATTCCCCCCAAATATGCGAGAGTGAGATGAAAATGAGTCGAGCATATTGACATTAATATTTCATCACTTTGAAAAGTGTTTGGCGTGTTGTGTCTCTGAACACGACCCACATTCCAGCCAAAGTCTTATCCCATGAATAAACATTGTTCAAATTAGACAAGACACACACACACACACACACACACACACACACAGACACACACACATGTTCGACAGAGACGTTGTGGCTCACACTCAATAAAACGACGAGGCAGTTGTTTTGTGTTTTTAACCGAGTGTTAGCGGCACCTTCTCCATCTTTAAAACAAATGAGAGGAGACTCTGAATTGAGCCATCGGGCTCGCTGCTCTTTCCCCCCCACCCCACACACACACACACACACACACACACACACACACACACACAGACACCCTTGATGGTGGAGGCTTTTATCCGGCAGGCGACAGAACCTGGAAGTCCTACGGCAGCACGTTTGATTGAAGATGTACATTCAAAAACGCGTTTGAGCGACTGCTTTGATAAAACGTTGTCGTGTTTGAAAAAAATATCATAATCCCTGGAGTGGATGTACTGTTCACTAAATGTGATTGTCTGTGTGATTGTGATTGTGTGTGTGTGTGTGTGTGTGTCTGTGTGCGATGTGGCAGGAGGTATCTGCAGCCAGGGGGCCAGATGGAGACAAATGGATGATCTCTCAAGACAACAGCTCTCCAATTAACACACAGACACACTCACAAATCACACTACACACACACACAGACACATGCAAAGCAAGGAGACTCACACAGCTACATCCGCCATAGACACACACTCTCACACACAATACAGCGTGTACACACAAAACATGTACAGTACACGAGTGGAGACACGAGTTGGATTCTGCTTGAAGACGTTTGACTCTTTGTCGCAGAATGTTTTTTCCTCTGACTTTACGTTTGTTTGTAAAGTTGATGCTGCAGAATCTTTTAATACTTTTACACACAACGTGGATATTTGTTCAGCTGCTTGCTCAGTAATTGAACTGTTGTGTGTGTTAGTGTGTGTGTGTGTGTGTGTGTGTGTGTGTGTGTGTGTGTGTGTGTGTGTGTGTGTGTGTGTGTATAAGGTGATAATGAGATTCAGGGTGCAAATAAAATAACAGAATAATGAGTAACTTTCTTCTATGTTTGCACGATTTGAGACTTTGATTATTATGTGCAAAAATGTCGAAAGTCTTGTGACATAATTTAGAAAGTGATATCAGGCCTTTCAAGAGCGTCTATGAAGGATGAACACCACGGTTTGTTCATACTGTTTGTTTTCTTTCTTTATCTTCAACAAGCCAATGACTTTATCCTTATCATATATCAGTCCATGTCCCATCTGCTAACATGGAAGAGGAGGGATTTATATTGAACTTTAGCGTCTTGCTTCTGAATTGGTTTCTGTGTTTTTTTCAATCGATGAGAAACAAGAAATTATAGCACAGAAATGTTTTCACTTACAAACAATGGTTTTCTGACAAGTAGATGCAATGAAATGAAATAAACCGCCAGACGTTCCAGTATCAGTTCTCATTAAGGCTCATGGTGCAATAATCACAAAGTGTAGGCAACACAAAGAGTGTAACAAAAAAATAAAATCTATTATTTGGAGTGAACAAAATAATTTGTACCGGGTTATCTCACAGGACATGGTGAATTACGCAGGTTTCAAAGCATCACAGACACGTTTTTTTGGTGAAATACACTTTTGTTATTGAGCTGTGATATGAAAACTGTTGTTTGTAGAGTTCACACCACACTGAGTGCTGCCACATTGACGACCTCCACGTCCGACACGGTAATAAACAGTTTGGAGCCAGATCCCAGTCAACATTCAGGGATTTTAAATGAAGTCGATCATCACCCCCACGGCTGAAGATAATGGATTAATCCTGCAGGACTATCGATGTCACGCTTTTGTCCTTTTGAACATAACACCAGTGATTGTCTGACCAGCGACTGTTTGGTTTGCAGACAGCGTTTCAACCATCGACCATTTTCAAATGAGGTAACTCCCCCAGCAGTATCTTTTAACGGGGGGGCAGCTGTTCCTTTTGGTTTGTGCAGCATCGTATTGTTGGTCAAACCAGTCAGGACCATAATAAATATCATAGATTGTCTCTCTATCTAATGAGTGAAAAACAGTATCATTCAGTCAAATCTACAATTTTTGGTTCTAATTAAATATCGGCACATCCAGAGATCCATACGAGCGAGCTGCAGTCCCATGCGTCAGCCGAGACATCCTCACTGCTCCCTCTTATATCTCTGACTTTCTCCAGCGTAATGCGAACAAAGTGCTGATGAACTGCCGACATGTCAGGATCCGGCCGTGGCGTTATGGATTTCCTCGGAGCCTGCAGCATGACCGGGGAATAACGATTTTGGATTCGGGCTTCAAGCGCAGGATCTTGACAGGTTAGTGCTGCTTGTAGTTACACGGCCTCGTCCTTAACCTCCAACCGCCATCACCCCCACCTTGCCTCACCCCCACCTCCTCTGCCTCGCTCCCCCCCCCCCCTACCACCTCCTCCACCACCTCCCCCTGCAGCCAGAGCCTGAATTTGCCCGAGCAGCGATAGCGTGACCGGGAAGAGTCTTAGTTTCACTCACTGCTCCTGCCCTTTCCCCTCACATTTAATAAAGTGGCTTTTTGGCCAACCTGAACTCTTCCTCATCACATTCAGGCAGCTGAGTTTACCTCCACAGAGGCCGCACACCCACACACAACACACACAACACACACACATGCACAACACACACACACACATGCACGTTCTCGTGGCAGATACACCAATCAGCCTACGACTCTGTATCAGAGTCAGACACACATCCACAGGCTTAGTCAGGATTAGACCGCACACAAACACACACTCTGCAGATATCCACTGCCATCCACACACACACATGCACACACGCACACACATACACAAATAGATTCTTGTTTCATACACACAACTCAGTCATACAGCCTCACACGCACACACACACACACAGAAGTGTTTCTCATTATCATGCATAGTGGTAGTGGTTGCATTGATTTCCACTCTGTCTTAAACTTAGCCCACACAGTGAGTGTGTGTGTGTGTGTGTGTGTGTGCGTGTGTGTGTGTGTGTGTGTGTGTGTGTGTGTGTGTGTGTGTGTGTGTGTGTGTGTGTGTTTGTGTGTGTGTGTGTGTGTGTGTGTGTTTGCTTGTGTGTGTGTGTGTGTGTGTGTGTGTGTGTGTGTGTGTGTGGTCAGCTTGGCAGAGCTTCTCCAGGCTGAGTGAAGATTATGGCTCAGAGATTTTTCACTTCTCTCTCTCTCCCTCTCCCTTTGCTTTCCCTCTCTCCCTCTCTCCCCCTCGCTCCTCCTGTCTCTTTATTGCTGTTCACTCCATCAATCTCCGTCTCTCCTCCCACCGAAAAAAAGAGAGGAGAGTCATTAAGGAATTTCTAAGAGGCAAGAGGGAGCGGAAGAGATAGAAATAAAGACATGGAAGCAGATCGAGATGAATTGATAGAGAGGTGAGGGAGGAGCGCAGAGATTACAACGGATAGAGGGAGGGAAGGAGGACGACGGGGGGGATGAGACAAAGAAAATGCAGGTGGGTAAATAACGGAGAGAGAGGGAGGTGATCATGAAGTGCAGGAGAAACTCTCCAGAAAGAAGTGATGTGAAAAAGCCTTGTCGCTGCATTTTTAATGTCCCGCCCGTGAGAGAGGAGGCGTCTGGAAGCTGGAGTCGCCCTCGGTCACTGAGGTGGTTCATCCCAGAACCACTCAGGCATTACAGCCATATTATGGGATGTCTTAACTGCTGGCATTCTAATTAACTACCTCACAGCATATATCTGTCTCCTCAGACATTTAGTTAATGGTTTGCAGCAAAGCATGAGCAATCCAATACTGCAATTAGAAAGGTTTACTAACTTCCAAGCAGGAGATACCTGCAACATAATTACTTAAAGCCTAAACCCAAGAATGGCAAGACCCATTTTTTTCCATTACAGATATTCACAATGAATTCAAGTAGCGGAGAGGAATAAATACGGTTAATCCCATAAATCACAGTCAGCTGAGCCAGCGCTGCTTTAACGCAAAGCTCCTCTATATTGAATGATGAATGTAATTCAGACACTACGGTGCATTTCTGCATTTACACATTAGGCCGGACGGTAAATCAATACTGCTGCTTTCAGCAGATTTAGGCTGAGAATGTTTGTGTGTGTGTGCTGGGCATGTGTGTGTATATATATTTATTACACACACAGCATCGTTCTACGCTGCTGTTATCTCCATTATCATTATCCTGTTCACACACAGACACACAACTGCACACACAGGTTTTTGTTGGACTCAATTCACTTTGTATAATTCTTCAATTTGTTTTTGTGGTTGGTCTTTGTCTTGCTTCTGTTTACTCTCTGTTCTGGCTGCTTATCAACATGGAGCCAAAAACTACTCTCAAAAATCAAAAATACATAAAGAGATACATGAAGGACTCAATAGTATGTAAATAAATAAATAGACACAGAAATAAATTATGAATTATATAAGAAATGGAAAATAAATGCAGTTTGATTATGAGAAAATAAGGTGTATGTATTTCTACAGTTGTGTATTTTCTCCATTGATTTAGGCCATTTCTGTATTTCTTAATTTTATTATTTATTTAATTGTTTATTTTTATATCTATTTATTTATCTGTAAATTCATGACTATATATATTTCTATGTTTAATTACACATATTCTGCATTTATACAGGATATTTCCATAATTTTACATCTCCACCTTAGTTAATTTATGTATTTCTTTGTTAATTGAGTAGGAGTGTTTTACTGTGTACTTATAGCTGTCATTCAAATCGTGTTTATTTTTCACCGTCTGATTGATCGAGATCTTCCATGGTTTATTGTAGTACTTTTTCATAGTACAGAGTTATTCTAAACATGTAGTAAATTATGTAGTAAATGATATTTCTCTGAGGAGTTTGTAGAAACCGGACTAAAAGATTATATGGACAAATGTCCGTCTCTGCTGGTTGTATTTGATGGAAACAACTTTCTGTGCCAATTCTCTCCGTCTGCAAGGTGCGGGTAGTGATTTAGTGGCCAAAAATCTTTCAGTGCAGCTTAACATTTTTCTGAATCAGTTCTGATTTTAGAAAAAATCTACACATTTATAAAACAGAAGTGATGTTGCAAGAACCTGCCTGTTTACCAAAGTTTTTCCTATCGCTTTCAATATTTCCTCTGGATATGATTTAAGATATAAAAGTAAAACAGAACTATGCTTGGCATAAATATTATCTGATTAAAAATTATTTCAAATGCCTCTCTTTTCCCTTCTCAATAAGAATATTTCAAAGTGTAAACAGCTGAATGTAACTTCTGTTTTTACAGGCGTCGCCAATCGTTGATTTAAAATCATTATTTTTGAGGATGTTAAATTCTAATTGAAAAGTTCCTCCAATGAGTTTTAACATCTCTGATCATCTTGACTGTTAAAGACAAAGACATATCTTTTATTATGACTTTTTGGGGGGGTTAATGTTAGAACGTTTGTTTATCATTTCATCATTTCATATAGATTCAGCTTTAATGCTGCAGGTTTCCGAGGTTGATTCATCTCCAACACTCTGCTGGTCCGAGCATTTCTAAAAGACGCTTGTTAGATTATCTCCAGGCTGCCGCTCGTCCCCTCATACGTTCCCCTCTGTTGTGTGTTCACCCCCCCCCCCCCCCTCAACAGGCAAATCACACATTCCCAGTAGACCCGAGTTGAACTGACAAACGCTGAGTACAACCTTGCTGTGCCCTACCTCCATCCCTCTTGTCTCCCATCCGCAGCAGCCACAACTAATTCTTTCCCTCTCACCTAATCCCTATACATCTCTTTTTATTCTCTCGCCCTCCATCACTCATTGCCCCCCCCCCTGCTCTATATCTTCCCCCCGTCGTCTCACTTTCCCCCTCATCCCTCTCTTTCCTCCACCTCGTTCTCCCGTCTTCGCATCTGTCTCCCGCATCACCACTTGCCTCTCGACTCCCATTTCTCTGCCACCTTCATATCTATCTCGCTCCCTGTCAGGGGTGGAGGAGGCAGAGTATCATTTAGAGAAGATGGCTTTCACAGACATGCTGATGCTCTCTCTCTCCCCCTCCCCACACACACACACACACACATACATACACACTCACACACGCACACGCAGACCCACACACTCACACACAACTTAGCCTGCCAATCCATTGTCTCCCAGTGTGTCTCAGTGTTTGGTGGGCAGCCGCTAAACTAGACGTTATAAAGTGCAACTGGTGCACCGTTTGGGGAGAGCTGGAGCAGGGAGAGTATTAGAAAGAGAGGAGTATGAGGTGGAGAAAGGGGGAGGGGGGTGGAGGAGAGAAAGAGAGAGAGAGAGAGAGAGAGACAAGCAGAGGAGATGGAAACAGGAATGAAACACAGGAAAAAACGAGGCGGGGGGAAAGCAATCCTGTTGGCGCTGATAGATTTCTGGGAGAACAATGTTATCTCTGCCTTCTTCTCCCCACACATACATACACACCCACATCCACACACACACACACACACACACACACACACACACACACACACACACACACACACTCAGACTCACACCTTGTAATAGAGAGAGCTAACAAATCTTTGTGGAGAAGTACATGTATCCGCAGCCGTTATTTTACAACCAAGCAACGCTCTCAAGGCGGAGCGGCCGACTTACAAAGAAGTCGAAACCGTCCCGAAATAGAAACACGGTCAAACTCGTTGCTGCATACAAATCTGTGTGTGTCTGTGTGTGTGTGTGTGTGTGTGTGTGTGTGTGTGTGTGTGTGTGTGTGTGTGTGTGTGTGTGTGTGTGTGTGTGTGTGTGTGTGTGTGTGTGTGTGTGTGTGTGTGTGTGTGTGTGTGCGTGCCTGCTGTGGCTTCTTGGTGTCGGTGTATTTACATTCCACGCTGCATGGTGCGACGTGGTGAGTAAAGAGGTAAAACTGAGAGAAGCTGGAAATAGCAGCGACAGAGAATCGGAGGAGACGTTGAAGCTGCAGTGACGGAGCGACGGAGGAGATGTTGATTTGAAAGAAGCGTCTGATGAAGGGAGGTGAACAGAAGACGGTCAAACACACAGTACAGTGACTCGGGTCTATTCTGGATCTGAGGGAGGGAAGTTTCAGATTTGATCCACAAATGTCTCTGTTGAATCAAGCTGTGACTCAAACATCAGAACAACTATCGAAAGTTTTCAAACCACCTGAGTCACATAATCAACTTCTCCACAGTTAGTTTTGTCGATATGTTTAAAACGATCAATACTTTATTATGAATTAGAAACAGTACTTCTAACGAATGGTAAATGTTTGTTTTACTGTACAGAAAACACATATTTGACTTGTAAATGAGGAGATTTTAACCCTCAACCTCTTTTCCCAAACTTCCCCCTGTTGTTTTAGCACCTGAACCTAACAAATCCTCAACTGCAGCAGAATTGGCAACTGAAACTTTACTTGAATATGATCTTTTCCATTTTGGATTCAGTCTCTATTTGTGGAAATCCCTAGATTAGTAGGTCATGTTCTTTCTAAGACATTTCTCTTGTGTTCTTCTCTCACATAATTAAGTAGAAGTGTAAAAAAACTATTCTAGATATTTTCTATCTTAGTGCTGAGAAGAAATGGAAAACCTCTGTTTAGATAATTAACAATGAGGGAACAGAACCAGTTTCTAAAGTGGCTAAACTTTATTGCAAATAAAATTTGTCATGCTTAAAAATAGCCGCCATCTTTAGTTTTCAATGACTTGTTTTACCCAAATACAATAAATAAATTCAACTAATCACATCCTCAATGTCTTAATTATCTTCATGTATGGATGCTATGAAATGTACATGAACAGCTTTTAGCTGAACTGCATCACTCACATAATTTCCCACTTTTATTTTACATTCATTATTTTACCGGTAAATAAATCAGCAGCCACCACTAAACACTGTCTTATTCCTCAGATCATAACTCAATCTTCTTGTTGATAATGAGAGAAAAACCTAATGATATTCATTGAAGGATTTTGATTCGATGATTGGGTTTGACAGATTATTGACAGATTATTGACAGATTATATCGTCCTGCTGATTGGAGGCGTCAGATCAGAATAATCGTTATTGGTTATTTCTGAAAGGTTGTTAATAAATAGCGTTGGTGGATCTGAGTGAGTGATCTCATGAGTAATCTTATTGTGTAAAAACTATTTGTGTTGATCATAATTGTTGTTGTCATATTACTACAATAATAATTCATCAATACCACAATAAACCTGCATGTATGATGGTTCTAACATGTGCTGCATCTTTGTGGAGTGTGGTGCAGCTGCTCTGGAACCAGCCTGGTTTTTCCTCACATGGTTACTGTGTCTCTAATCTTTGATGAAATCGGCCTCTGGATCATCCATAAATGATCCAATCAAATCTCTGCGGGGATCCAGTGCGACAGCCGCTCGTCCTGATTAGAGCCTCATCGCAGATTCTCCTTCACTGTGTTTGACAACTTTCATGTGGTTACACAGTTTTGTTTGGTATAATTTGAAGGTTTACCTGCGTCTGCGTATTCACTGGGACGTGCCGCGCATGTTCTAGATCGTATAATAAATACCGGCCGGTTGTCGGCGTCTATTTCCTTCAGCTCGCTGAACCCATGAATGTAAGATCAGATCTTTGGCACAGAATAATAGAATAATAAACTGGGTCTGCAGCAGCCTGAATTTTATCTGTGACAATGATTTGCTCTGAAATGCACTAATCCCGGGGCCCTAATCCTGGCAGCACAGAAACTCAACATACAGACCAAGGTATGGAAGTGGATTCTGTTGCAGGAGCTGGTTGGGAACATTTCTACGGACGTCAAGATGCTTGCATTTTATTCCTCCCCCCCAGCAGCCTGGAAACTAGAGCAGGCTGGCAGGTCAGGTGAAGAGGAAACTCTGAATTGTTCATTAAGTGTGCATTGTGATTGTTTGTTTCTGCGCTGTGACAGAACTAAATAAGCTGAACTGAGATGTCAAGAATTTACCTGGAAACAAAACAGAGACACTTGAACTGCACGTTGCATACAAATCTGTGCACGCTCTCACTCCAGGTACGAATCTTTGCTCGCTCTCACTCCAGGTACGAATCTTTGCTCGCTCTCACTCCAGGTACGAATCTGTGCTCGCTCTCACTCCAGGTACGAATCTGTGCGCGCTCTCACTCCAGGTACGAATCTGTGCTCGCTCTCACTCCAGGTTCGAATCTGTGCTCGCTCTCACTCCGGGTACGAATCATTGCTCACTCTCACTCCGGGTACGAGTCTGTGGTCACTCTCACTCCAGGTACGAATCTGTGCTCGCTCTCACTCCAGGTTCGAATCTGTGCTCGCTCTCACTCCAGGTACGAATCTGTGCTCGCTCTCACTCCAGGTACGAATCTGTGCTCGCTCTCACTCCAGGTACGAATCTGTGCTCGCTCTCACTCCAGGTACGAGTCTGTGCTCGCTCTCACTAAACAGGTTGTTTGTGTCTCTGCAGCCTCGTCTGTGATCACGAGCGTGTGGTGACATTAGACGTCGGTTGAAACTGAGCTGAAGATGTTATTTAGATATTTATGTTTATGTTTATGTTATCTCATCATGTATCAGAATCATGCATGTAGTCGTACGCCGTGTTATCAGGTCAGAGCGGCGACACACTGTGAGCTGAGCTGCTCCTCTAGAGAGTCGCGGTCTCACCTATTCTCTCTGTACTGTTTCAAAGTAAAAGCTTTTGTTTTTTTTGTGTGACATATTTGCAGGACTAGAAGATGAACGGCTTCGTACCGTGGAGTCCTGGCATTTAGTATAAAACAGAGAGCTAGTTTTAATTTAGGAAATACAGTCGTCACATAGCAGCTCTTCAGCAGAGACGTGTGGGAACAACAGACACATCCGAACTGGAGAAGACTTTTTAGTTTTTGGTCCGAACTTAAATTTCAGGTGTGAAAGGTTCCTAAGACCAAGGTACGGACCAACTCACCCAAACCAAAAGACGTGGTTTGGGTCAAACTGATCATGTGTTTCGGATAAATCACAGGAAGTTGAACAGTAGAAGAAGAAGAAGAAGAGGAAGCAGCTGCAGGATCTTCACCTCCAACAATATAATGTTTGAACGACAAGGAGGTTTATTTTTTTTGGTTGTAAGACCTTTATTATATTACAGTGGCAAACGGGATTGACATAAATCTCCCTACAAACAGAAGAGCTGCTACCTGCCCAACTGACAACACACTGACACTCGCTTGTCTACAATCCACGACAAATATAGGTAGACACAAGAAATGACATTAAACACATGAAGCTTTAAACTTCCAGGTGTAATGTCCTTAAAATGCTGTTGAAAGAACGATTGTGTTTAACCTGGACGTGTAATATTTATCCCAGTTTCAACCTTGATGTTATGTGTTGACCTAACGCAGCAGTGAGAATTTGAGGATTTAAAACACTGCATCTTATCTGAAGTCGTCGGCCGCGAGGCGCTGAACCAGAAGGCAGGAAAATGGAGACGCTTCCTCCACGGCACAGCCCGACCGATCATGTGGCATTTTCTACCCGTCACAGACGGTCACAAAGTGGCTGCTGGCGTGTGAAAGCGGCAACGGGTTCAGCCGGCGAGCTCGTACGCACTCGGAGCCACAAAGCCAATGTGGTGTGTCGGGAGTTTTTATTTTTTTAATAAATGTGCCCTTTTGTCTGTGCGAACTTGTCAAAATTAGATTAGTTTTCCACAGCAAGCGTGGCCTTTACACACATCCAAACACACTGAGAAACACACAGACAGCTGGGTGCACACACAAACACACACACACACACTCACTCAGGGATAGACTCAGCTTCCTTGTGCGAGGCCAATTCATTTTGCCACAAGTGGTCCCAGATTGGATCTGGTCAGAGTCCCATTACGTCTCACCTTGGCTGACCTTAAGCATCCCCCCCAACCCCCACCTCACACACACACACACACACACACACACTTACTCATGCACATATACACACAGACAATGCAATCTCAAAACTATAGAAAGGAACACACACACACACAGGTAGCATCAGAAAGACATAGGTCGGGTCTTCGGTGCGAACAAGCACACACAAGCACCCACACAGACACACACAGACAAACACACCCGCCGCATTATTGATTGTGTGTAACGTTATCTAGATGGGATCATTTCTATTGATTTAGAAAGAGGGGTCACTCTGATCAATGCTATCTGCTCGTCGGCTGTGTCATTAGAAAAGAGCCTGAATGCCAAAATATCTGACTATCCGTCTTTCCTCTTAGAAAGGCCACCGAGCTGGAGGAGGAATTACTCGTTTCATCTCAGGTATCAACAGCGGCCCGACACTGCCAACGTGCCTTGGAGCAAGGGCATCTATAGGTCATCTGTGTTTAGGCTGTCCACTCCGCTCGGAGGACTTGTACCAGATGTTGGCTTACAGCCGCGGAGCAGAGATAAGTGAGGCAGTCGTTCGGAGAACAATAGATCCTGAGAAGTGGTCATAGCCCCGGAGGCTCCAGGTGACGTGATGAGAACATTCTGTTGTTTTTCATTCTGCTCAGCAAATTGTTTTTAACGTTTACTTTATATCTTTGGTCTCAGACATTTGACTCTGAAAACTGTCTGGAACAGGATTCTGAGTTCTCGTATCCTCATATATGTCCAGGAGCTCAGCACATGACTGAAGCTGCTTGCAAGACCTTACATATAAAGATGTCCAAGTGTGTGTGCGTGCGTGCGTGCGTGCGTGTGTGTGTGTCCCTTGGGCTGTTATGTCCAGATGTGTCCCTTTTGCCATCATCTTTTGCATCACTGCTTCTTAAACTTTATCAGGCACACACACACACACCATGTTTGTATTAATAATGCCACGAAGCCATTTGTTTAAACCCACAGCTGTAAAACCTGTCCGACGCTGTTGAGGAAGGTGACAGTCGGACGTGTTTTATGACTCCAACAGTTTTAAAAAATGGAGCAATTACAGGCTAGTTTTAATCTTCAAATAAGAATCAGGAATTACAGCCGTCGTCTCGGCTTGATAACGTTTCCTCTGACTTAGTTCCCGACGTGGCGCCCTGACCTCCAGGTGTCTTCAGTCTGAATGTTCTCAGGGTTATCTCATCTTCCTGTGGCTGTGAGGACACGAGGTTCGCACAATGACAGCAGTGAATACTCTCTGTTTACGCACACAGCCCAGCTCTATCTCTCCATCTCTATCACACACACACACACACACACACACACACACACACACACACACACACACACACACACACACAAACACACACACACACTCGCTGCAGTCACCTCCAGTGAAGCGTGTCTTATTGGCCTTCTGTTTGACTTCCTATTGGGCTCAGTGTGTGTGTGTGTGTATCTCAGTGTGATGCTGTGTGAGAGTGTGTGAGAGTGTGTGCACATGTGCATGTGTGTGTGAGATCCAGATGGAGATGGGTTTACAATCTCGGGACAGTTGTTGTTTTTATTATTATTTTATCGTTGTTTTTACTGCTCACTAAACTGAGGATGAAGAGCAGAGATGGAAGGAGAGAAGGAGGACAGGAAATGCAGGAGAGTCGGGCGGTTAATAAGGGAAAGAAGGGGGAGCAGAGCGAAGGAGTGATGAAAGGAGGGAAAGACAAACAAGAGAGCAAAGGTCTTGTTGGAACAAAGACACAAGATGAAGGAGAGAATCAACAGGAGATAAAGGACAAAAAGATGAGGAGAGGAGAAACAAATTAGAAAGAAAGGAGAGGAGGAATATTCATGGCAAGAAAGGATGCCAATGTCTTCCTGAGAGAGGAGGGGAGGGGAGAGGAGAGGAAGAAGAGGCGAAATGAGAGGGGAGGAGAGGATGGAGGGAAGGAAGAAGGAGAGGAAAGATCGAGAGGAATGACGTGTGGAAGAAGGAGAGGAAGGAGGTGTGGAAGAAGTTGATGAAAGGGAAGAGGTGAAACGACAAGAGGAAGCATGAGACGAGAGGAGAGAAATATAGGAAGAAGAAGAAGAGAAAGAAGTAGAACTGGATAAAATTCAGGAAGAAAAGAAGAACAAAGGATGAGTACAAAAGTGCAAAGAAAAGCTGCAAATACCGTATATTTTTGTGAAATTAAGGATTTGAGACAAAAAGAGAGGAGGAGAGAAAACAGGTGAGAGAGGAGAGGAAAAGACGGATAAGAGGAGCAGCAGATGGAAGGTGAAGGAATGAAGAGTTGAAAGCAAAGGATGACAACTTGTCTGAAAGGAGGATAAATACTGTATAGATAAAGTGAAAAAGGGGGAAAAAGAGGAAGAGGAAGAGGAGAAAACAAGCAGGAAGTGGTGGAAGGAGGAAAAGACGACTAGAAAGTAAGGTGGCAAGTGTCTTAGAAGAGAGAGGAAGAAGAAAACAGTGGATAAAAACAACTGCAAAGGTTTATTGAAACGTGGAGAGATGAAGAAACAAAGTGAGAGAAGAGGAGACGAAAGAAGGAGACAAAACAAAATAATAAGAAATCGGAGGAGAGAAGGAAGGAAGAGAGAAATTAGTGATGCAACAGATGAGTGCAAATGAAGAACGGTGAGAGAGAAACAGAAAATGGAAACGTGGGTAGGAGAGAAATAGAAATAAGCATAAGAGAGAGAGAGGAGAAATGATGGACGGAGGAAAAGATGTCGTATTCAGGATGAATGGAAAAGAGGACGAGAGGAGAGAAGATGAGTAATGTCTCATTGAGACATGGCGAGAAGAGAGAGGAGGAAGAGGAGACGGAGAACGTGATGGATGGAGAAAAAAATGAGTGAAAAGCAAGTTTAACGATGTGAGGAGGAGTGAAAAAGAGAGAAAGATGGGTCGAGAGGAGTGAAGTAAACACGAGTGAGGAAAGAGGAGGGGGAGAAATAAGTGGCGAAACGGGAGGAGAGGAGAGGAGCGAGTGATGCGTGAGGAGACAAAGGTTGTTCAATGAGAAGCGAGAGGAGGAGGGAGGAGTAAACAGGATGAAAGGGGGAGACGGGGGAGAAAGGCAAACTTCTGGTAGCGAGAAAACTTTCTCTCCGTTTCTTCACAACTCTTCTCCATCTGCTTCTGCTTCCTCTGTCACCCCCCCCTCTCTCTCTCTCTGTCACCCCCCTCTCTCTCTCTGTGACTCTCTCTCTCTCCCTATCTCTCTCTCTCTCTCTCACTCTCTCTCTCTCTCACCGTCCCTCCCACCACATTCGCAGGGTTCATCCAAGTCGCGTTGACGCCCACTCACCTCCAACACGCTACCTCAGTTTCCATGGTAATCAAGTAGCGGCCGTGCTACACAAATACATACTTTAACATTCTGCTCTCCACAACTCATTAAGAACATCTCCGCGTGGAGAAAGAAGAAGAAAAAGAGAGATAAATAAACATCTCTCCCTCTCTCTCAGTTGTTCTTCTCACAGGGCAGAGCCGCTGAAGGATGAGGTCGTGGTCGGGATGTGAACGTGGGAGCCGCTCCGCCGAGCGTGGCCTGATGGTAAATACGAGCCCGGGGGGGGAATCTTCATGAGCATAAGAGAAACGTTTTCTAGTTCACGACTCGGAACAAAGCTCATGAAAACTCTGACATTGTTTTAAAATCATTCATCCGTTCAAGCGTCTGAGAAACGTCCCTGATAGAGAGTTTTATTGTATAAGACAGCGTGCAAGTGTAATGCAGCCGGGGATTTAGAGGGTAAATCAACTTCCTGCTGGAGGTGGAGCTGTATCTGCACATCTGGATATTACATCTGGGAGTTTCCACCCCTATCTAAGGTCTGTTTGTATTTCAGGATATAAACACAACAGTTACTAGACAAACGATATGGAAGGAGATGTTATGGGTCAGGGATCAGAAGGAAGATCCAGGATTTGTTTCTTCCTCTTTCTTTAAAATGTTTGTGACATTTCATTTAATTTCCAGGGGAGTAATTCCTGACATTACTTTTGGATCTCCCAGATTATTTTTCTAATTAATAAATCACATTATTCTTTTCAGAATAAAGGTATTTTAGTTCCTACCGTTCACTGCACATATTGTATATGACATTAAAAATAACTTGGTGTCATTGAGTTGATCCTCACGACACCAAAGTTAAGTCTAGAACCTGAAGTACATGAATTCTCAGTTTAACCATAAACTTTACGATAAATAACACAAATAAATCTTGGAATACAAAATATATGAGTTTTATTTGTAAAATCTGCACAAGTATTCAAACGGTGTGTGTATTGTTCATGCTGTAAAATCAAAACAAACACAGATGAGATATGTGAGAGGCTGGTATCTCAGTAGTGAGTCGTCCTCTTGTTAGCAGTGAAACTACCCTCCTGAGAATTCCCACATTTAAACGGAGCCTGAGGTTGTGATTTCATTCTCTTTGGTCCTGAATGAATAACACGCTGCATATTTTAACAGCAGCTCACTTGCCAGGACGTGGTTGTGTGGACGGCGTAAAAGGTGCAAGACTGTAACACCTTGTTTTTTTTTTTCCTAACAGAAACAACGTGATGCTTGAAGCAAGTTGAATAGTGAAAAGTGACTGATATGTTCAGGATCAATGGATCTGTACAGAACAGAAAACTAAAAAGGTTTCCTGTGCCGACTCGTCTTTTATGAATTGTTGGAGTTTGAGTTGAAAAATAAGTAAATTTGAACAGAAAGAGAGAAAAAGAGTTTTCACCTTGTGGTTGAACAGAATTTACGAGATAATTCAGTTTACAGAGTCTCAGAAACTTCATGAACACATACACAAAAGAAAACACTCGGTCAAGAAGAAATACACACACACACACACAGATACATTCTTTGCTGTTTCACTCAAACACACTCATGTGCATACACATACATGCACACAGACACACACACACATACACGCACTTGCACTCCATCTCTCCCTTTGGAGCAGATGGCTCCATAGTCATGGCTGATGTTTCACACATCAGTGAAGCACACCATGTACTCACAACTATTGAATACACACCCTCACTCTCACACACACACTCACACTCACACACACACACTCACACACACTCTCATTTAAGTCACAACTACTGAACACTGAACGCACACAGAGAAACATGCTCGCGTACATGTGTAACTGCACGAACCCAGACGGCCTGAGCATCACCCTCACACACTCTGATACACACACACACACGCACACACACACTCCCTTGATCACACACACAAGCCCGTGCACACGCATACACGTGCACAAATGCACATGCATGCACAGAGTGTCCTCCTTGGTGCTAATTTATGGAGTGAGGAGCCATGTTTTTGGCGAGTTCAGTCAAACCTCATCACACACACACACACACACACACACACAAACAAAAACACACTAATGGCTGAGAGGCAGTGGGTTACAACAGTGCAGTATTGTCATGGGTTTTATTAGGCCTGATGTCAAATAGCCGATAACAAAGAGTGAGAATATTCCACCAGAACCCAGCAGCTCAAGGACATTATTGCTTTTACAAGGAAGTCAGCAGCACCTGTGGGTTTAATTGAAAACACTCAACACTAAATACAGACAAATAAAGCAAATAAAGCAGAACACAGTAAACTAGTCGCTTCCTTTTTTACAGCCGGAGTTTGGAGGTTTTATCGTCCGATGCGCCAACAAACAAATAAAGAGAAACACTCCCATTAAAGGCTCAGAAGGAATCTGGTGGCGTCGCTTTGAGCCAAAAATCAGCGTTACTTAAATCCCTGGAATCTATGTTTCCATAGCAACGGGACTGTGGCCTCGCTGATATTGGGAAAAGGTGTGAAACATTCCCTGACAGCCGGTGGGCTACCATCATAAATGTGACCGCCGCAGAGTGGCTGTGAACTACCTGAACGAAAACAACACGCACACACAGCAGCAGACACACGTACTCGTACACACACACACACACTAACACACGCACTTGTTGAATGGTTTAAAATGTTGTTTTAATAAATGAAGACCTGGGACCACCCGGCGAGCTCCTGACATGAGCGATGTCGACAGCAGGAATAGTAACACACAGAGCGACTCCGGCATCGTGCCCAAGTATCTTTGGCACGTTCAACCAATTAAGGAGCAGAAAAAACCCGACAACATTTGATTCAAGGTGTTGGGAGGATTTGCTTCCCTTCACCGAGGAGAGAAGAGGCTGGAACCAACATGTGAGATGTGTTGAGTCTCTGCAGCAGCAAAAAGCGTGTTCATTAATAACAATATGCATTTTAAAACCCTTTAAACTATATTTGAACTTTTGGTTAAAGGGTCATTGCACTGAAATGTAAAATTATTGATGAATTGAATTGATAGGATAAAAGGATTCAGGAACTAAAGAGTTTTAGGGTCATATTGGAATCATATACTTAGATCTTTTTAGTTTTTTCCCATCTTTTAACCTGGAGGCAGGTTCATGACTTTTTGCAGCCAGCCAGTAGGGGGCGATCAAGATGGTTTGACCTCACTTGGTCGCCATGTCGTCCATAACACACAAACATTTTCAGATTAAGAAAATATAGATTGTCACTACTTCACTTACTTCATGGTTTCAGTAATATACTGTTTCCAGAAATATTCATTTGGAAAATAAGTGGATTACTAAATACTGGGCTCAGGCTCAGGGGCCCAAGGGGTTGTTATTTTCTCTCCAAGCCTTAGAAACTTAAAAAACGTGTCTGATCATATTTATAACGTCACCACGAGGTTTTAAAATACTTGAATGTTTTGAGAGAGTCATCTTACAGCGAGGTCACATGTTGAAAGCTTTAAAACTGATTTGGGAAGGACCTTGTAGAGAGACTTCTTTTCTCCGTCGTCGTTACCGAGATGAAGAACGAACTTTGGATCTCACCACACAGACAAAAGTGCTCAGAAATAAAATCCCAAGGTTCAGATTGAAGTCTTGTCGTGTGACCGTGAACTTCTTAGAAAACCAGCAGAGTCTTGAAGAAGTTACTAATCAGTCAGGAAATAGCAAAGTGAAGGCTTTACACTTTTATACACATTCAAGAACCGAGGTCCTGAAGAGGTGTTTGTGAATTTGAAGAAATTCCCTGAAGACAGACTTGAGATATAATGTTCACGAGAACAAACACGCCCTGACCTTTGACCTTTGTCCACCAACATCTACTCAATTCACCCATGAATCTAAGTGAACACCTGCGCCAAGTTTGAAGACATTTTCTCCGGATGTTATTAAGATATTGTGTTCACAAAGCAAAAAGTAATTTGAGGTCACAGCGTCCTTGACCTTCGACCTTCAGCCATCAAATATAGGTTTTTCACATCATAGTTGACATTTCTTTAAGGGGCTTTCGAGATAAACTGAATGATATCACGTCCACGAGAATGGGACATTTGGACGGACAACGTGAAGGCAGAGGCGGTTCAACGTGGGACTGGACTTGAGTCACCGGAGTTAAAAGAGGCTGTGGACACTCATCCATCTCCACACACTTCGCTCACATCTCTCACGTCTTTCTCATGAAATCATTTTTGTGCCGGCGCAGACATTTCTCTCTCATTTTCATGCACGGAGCATGTTCTTTAAAAAAAAAAAATTAAAAACGTGATTGTTTCAAGCAATTTCATCAGACCTGCCTGCGCCGAGGAACCGGGAGATAAAATTAGCTGCTGTATGAAATGAGGGATCCAAGGTAACGTGGTCGTCATATGTGGCTGTTCACCAATTAAACCTCTCGGTAATTCTTTCTATTCCTGGACAAAGTGACAAACGCATTTGAGAGAACGTGCCTCCGTCTTATTGTGCCTTGTTAAAGAAGATGTATTTCTGCTCAGGTGTTAACAGTGGACACGTTACCTCCTGTTTCCTTCTGGGTTCGTGTGTCATTCAGCAGCTCTGACGGCTCTGCCTTGTTAAAGGTGTTATAATGGCTTCATTAGTTTGTCCTTTTTTTTTTAATGAAGCACAATAATTAACGTGTTGGCGAGGGGAAGTCTATTTCTGACTGTGCTGTGTCGCTCTGTAATGAGCAGAAGTGGAATCCGCCGCAAAGTTAGTTAGAGACGAGTTGGAAAGAGGAAAAAAAGAGGATCTGAGAAAAGCAACAAGATTATTTCAACGACTCTCGTGTGAAAACTCTCGCTTCCTGTTTGCTCTCGTACAGCTGTGATGATAAACGTACTCACAGGGTTGAGTCAGGTATCTCAAACTGCACTCCATTACTAATTACTTTACTAATTACTCCAGAGTAATTATACTTTGAGGACTTTACTTGTTACTTTAATGACTCTGTGGAGAAAGACGTGAATCCACTCCAGAGCCTCCACACCTACAGCTTCTGCTTTTTTTAGAACAGTAGAAATAGAAAATGAGACGTTGTGTTGGCAACGTAATCACTGCAGGATTATGATCAGAGGGAAAACTTTATTTTAACCGATTTTATTTTCATAAATCAAATGCGGGGCTACATTAATTAACAGGAGGTGGATATGCAAGACTGTCCCACCAGAGAAGTCAGGTTTTACAATATGCTTTGGTCAAGTCTCGGAAAAAGATCATATATAATGTAAAAATGTCACATAATAAATTTTGTATAATAATAAATATAATAATATGCTATACTTATGGAAGCGGTTTCTGATGTACAGACATTCTCGTCGTCTGATTTTCAAGTAACGATGACAATAAAAAGTCCCACAACTCAACTTTAACCCAAACTTTTATCTCATCCTTGTTTTTATTCCCAAACCTCAGACAGATCAGGAAACTGTTTTTTATTCCTGCAGAGGTGATTTGTGATGTTTTAATGTCGGACACTGAAGAACGAGGCTGTGGAGCTGAATTCATAAGAACTATTGATCTCAGATGCAACAAAAAGTTAATCTCATGACGTCAGCGTTTTGGTTTTTTTAACTGGAGGAGGAAATAAACTATACAAACACAAACAGTCCATCTCTGAAAATGAGCCTCTTTCATTAAGGTTCATCCCCTCATCAGGATCATGTTCATCTCACAGCCGTCACCATCTGCAACTTTGAAGCCCACGAGATACGAGCAGGTTTCTCTGGTCTCTTCTCCACCAGCAGCACGAGGCAGAGTTCACGTCACGGTAACAGCTTTGTGCATGTAAGGTTTTTACACCTGAACGTCTCGGTTGCTGGTTTGATACAAACCACAGAGGCCAGTGCAGATCAGATCAGCGCTGCAGCTGACTCCATCGTGTGCCTTTCCATTTAATTACAGGCCGAGTGTGACGCCCTGTTGATTTACCGTGGGCCGGTCGCTCCTGAAGACTTACAGCACCATCATTTCTCCATGACCTGTCATCCTAATACGTGATTTACGACAGTTATTAAAAGTATCGACATAAGTAGAGATGAAATATGACCTGACAGTGGAGCGGCAGGAGGTCACACAAGACGAATCTCAGGCAGACGATCACTTCATCAGGCGACACTTGTTTTAAATGTGTTTCTAGAGTGTAAATCTCTGATGATGAATGCACGTTATGAATCAAAAGATGTTTGAAAGAGGTTAAAGTTTGTACACTTTGTGAAGATTAGTGTGTTTCTATTTCTTGTTTCTTGTTTTATGTCGTGTGAGTCTTTTGCAGCTGCCCTCACACAACCTCCTGATGTCTCATGCGATGCTTCTCTTTGAAGCCTGTAGGAATTTTTGGTTCGTCTCGACACGAGCTGTAATTACGTTTCCCTGTAACGTTCAGTGAGAACGAAGGACGAGCTTTCAGAGTAAAGAAGTGTCTGGTCGACTCCACTCCCATCAGACAAGAAGACTCATTACCCTCAACTCATTTTCCTTCAGATTCCCAACTTTACTTCATCAAGATTTTTAATTTGACTTCGTGAAGTGCAGATTTGATCCTGGAAGAATTCAGAAAATCTATTGCAGACTCTAAACTGTGCAGAAAGCACGCAGAGCTATGCTCATGAGCAGCAGCACACGTGTGTGAGGGCAGAGGATCCAGGTTTCATGTTCACAGACGCACTTCAGTCAGGTTTAAGCACAGATCATCTATGATGACATATCATGTAATAAATGAAATGTAAGCTTTAGCTGGAGTTGGAATCACAAGGAGGAAAGTGTGGAGGTGTCTGAGCGTCTCCTCAGACAAGACAAGTTGTCTCATTTTCCTTCAGATTTCCAAGTCAGATTTTTAATATGACTTTAAAAAGTCAAAAATGCATCTTGTTAAGATTTAGAAAATCAGGTGGAACTCTAATTCAGCCTCTACAATGTGCAGAAAACAATATCAGAGCATGTTTCAGATTCACAATCAACAGACGCACTTGAGCTAATGTTAAGTATGAGGACAGATCACATAAGAAAACAAGGTTTAGCTGGAGTTTGAATCACAAGAGGACAAGTAAAGAAGCGTCTGCTCAACTCAAAACTTCTTACACGCACAGATTCAGAAGTAAAGAAATGAAAGGTTATTTCGCTGAACTCTTTTTCCTTCAGATTTTCAGATCACATCATATTTACCTCACTACAAGTGCAAAATTCCTTCAAAGGCAATGTAATGTAAAATAAAAACATGTGGTTTCTGCTCAAACTGTGACAAAATGCACGGCCACATATTTAAAAAGTCAAAAAACCCTCCTGACATTTCACTGGCCCCCCAACATCAAGCGAGTTAAAAGGCAGAAAATAAGAAGCCGTTCCTGTTGGAGCACGGACACGGAGCCAGAGGAGCTCTTAGTGCAAGAGAAGGTGCAGCCCCCCCCCCCCCCTTCTGCATCTTTATGCCTCCAATACCGAGTCAATTAACCTAATGGAAGTGGCAATTAATTAACTCGGCAAACACAATGATTAAGGACCTGACAATCAAGTGAGTGGCAGTGGTTTAAGTGCAGCTGATTTAGACGTAACGAGTTTCCTGGATCCACTTTGGTGCAAGGGAACAAAAAACACACACATGCAACTTTTCAAAATAAAAGCAATTTCATTGGGGGGGGGTCGGACTCGAGGCCTTACCGTGTTCCGCTGCCCGTGGGCTCCTATTGGTCCCCTGAACACCCCCTTGATGCTCCTCAGCTGTCCGTCACGCAGGTGGGTGGAACTGATCACGATGTAGTAGCACGCCATTGGATGTCGTTTGAATTCATACGTTTAAAAAAAAGATCAACTTCTTTGTCTCTTTTTCAATGCTCTGGATGCTGAGGAGAAAGTCTTTGAAACTGTTTCCTCCTCTCCTCCGTCTTATTCTGTCACTCCATCCCCCCCCCCCTCCTCTGTTTTATAAAGTAGAGGAAAGAAGAAATGGCAGGTTCCCCTTGCTGCCTCTGATTTATTCCTTCTCTTCTCTAAGTTTTCGACTCTGCCTCCTCTCCTCTCAGTCTCTGTCTCCTCTTGAATATTTAACCCTCCTGCTCCCCCTTTTTCTTTCTTTCCACTCTTATCCTCCCTAAGTGTTCTTTTCGGTGTCAGATTCCTCCTTCTCCCTTTAAATCTTCCTCTTTCAGTCCTCTCCCCTCCAGATGTTTTGCTCCCATCTTTCATTCATCAGTCTCTCTCTCTCTCCCACTCCTTCCTGGCTTTCTTTGCTGAGTCTAAATCTCTCTCTCTCCTCTCACAAATCTCAGCTGCTCATTGATCAGTCTTGCGGTTCCTCTAACTATCTCCCGTCCGCTGCATCCCTCCCTCTCCTTCACTTCACAGTCTCTCCAGCAGATTCCCTTTTGTTTTCTCTCCCTTCTTTGTCTCTCTCTGTCTCTAAGTGGAAGGGAGGGATACTTTTTCCTCCTCCTCCTCCTCTCACTATCTCCCCATCTCCTGTCCTCGTCCTCTCTCCGTCTCTTTCTGCTGCCTGCCTCCTGGATGGTGCTGAGGAGAAGAAGAAGAAGAAGAAGAAGAAGAAGAAGAAGAAGAAGAAGAAGAAGAAGAAGAAGAAGAAGAAGAAGAAGAAGTACTCAGTCTTCTCCTCCCTCTGTCTGCAGGCGTGCAGCTTCCTCTCAGATGCTCCTCTCCTCTCCTCTGCTGCGCTGCATGTGTTCGCTCTCCTCCCTCTCTCCTCCCTCTCTCTCCATCTCGCTCTCTCTCTCTCTCTCTCTCTCTCTCTCTCTCTCTCTCTCTCTCTCTCTCTCTCTCTCTCTCTCTCTCTCTCTCTCTCTCTCTCTCTCTCTCTCTCTCTCTCTCTCTCTCTCTCTCTCTCTCTCTCTCTCTCTCTCTCTGCTGATCTCTTGCTCTGTGGCCAGCAGAGTGGTTTGCTCCTCAGTTACCCGCGGTTACCATCTGCCCTTTTAACGCATGGAGTGCTGACGCTTGCTCTCTCCTCCCTCCCTCTCCATCCCCATCCCTCCCCTCGCCCAAACCCTCCACCTCCTCCTCCCTCCATCTCTCTGCTCTCGCTGTCTTTCTTCTCTCTTTAATCATCTCCTTCTCTCCCTCCTTCTCTTTTTCTCTCAAGCCAAAGGAGACAAGCTCCACCTACTGGTAAGCAGGAAACATAGAACGAGGGAATGAAGGTGAGGAGCGAGCGGAGCAGCAGGAGGAGCAGGACGTCTCCTTTGTGTCGTGTGAGGTCGATCCCATGCAGGGAACTAGACACTTTATTAATCCCCATGTGGAATGACATGATGAGGCTGCTGGGAAATCAGTGTTTAGCTCAAGGGCACTTCAGATGTGTCCCTTTTAATCCTGATTCTCCTGCTGTCATGACGGTTTTAACTGCAAATTAAATGAAATAAATGATTAAAAACACAAATATGGGCTCAAGTTAATTGCACAGAATAGTTTGGCTCAGGTAAACTGATAAGTAGGTAAATTTATATTAAAGATATTATTAAAATTACAGTTAAGACAACAAACACAACAAGTAGAGCAATTTCAGACACCAACTTTAATTCATCAAGATTTTAGACAAATTAGAAAATTTAAAAAATGTATACATTTGAAATTGAATGTGTGTTCAGCGTAAAGGATCATAAGCGTTCAGAGCCAAATTATGAACAAATGCACGCTGATGTATTCAAACAACAAATCTGCAAACCGTGTTCAGGTTCAGAGCCGGAGGAGCAGACACATCTGGATAATCTCCTGAAACTATCCAGAGGGGATGTATGTGAGAACATAAATGTCAGAGTCAGTTGCTGCAGACAATCACAGGAGTTTCTGCTTCTTTTTGATAGAAACTCTGGAGAATGTCCACATGAGCCCATTAGATTAACCGGACGTCTCCATGTGAGTGAATGGGCATGTTGTTACTAGACAAACTTCGGAGAACGTCCTAACCCCGGACGTACGGACATTTACCGGAGTTCATGTCTGAGAGTGGTCGACGCCTCAGCGTGTGAATCACGACCCTGGTCTGACTTCCAAACTGTATGAATTGATTTTGTTGGTCACAGCGGAGTCGAGCTGCAAACACAGCACTGACATATGATCCACTTTTAAGGTTTCATGGGAGACGGTTGCTTATTTGCACATCACACACAAGCAGCATCAGTATTCATTGGGAGTCGTGTTTCTGCCCAGGTGATGAATGAAAGTCCAATATACAGCACTTTGTTTAATTCACCTCCAGTTGTCGGAGATAAAGCAGCTAAATACGGTATGTGTTCACCAGCTTTGTTTGTAACGCTCAGACGTTTTATTAGGAAACAAAACTCGAGAACAAAGCAAACTCAAACTGAAACAATGAGCTGAAGGCTCAAACCAGTCGGGCAAACAGGCCTCCAGGCTGGTCTCTGGTACGACTCCCAGCCGGCAGCAGTGTTTACTGCCCTCTTCTTCCTCTCCTCTCCTCTTCCTCCTCGCTTCCTGTCTCTATTCACTTTCACTCCAACAAAAGCCCAAAATATACTGAACTGTGTGAATCAAGGTTTCTTCTCTGGTGCCATCTTGGAGAATGATTCTTTAGTCTATTCCATTTCCCATCCACAGACATGGAGGAGGTGGCTTTTATATGCCATCTTTGTTTTCAGTCTATGACTTTAACCAAGAATTGTTTTTAACTCAGCCCACGACCTTTCTCCACTTTAATGAAATACATTTAAGCCATTTTCAGATCTGACCTTTGCTGCTTTGTTGCTTTTCACACATGAACAACACAGCAGGAGGTTTTCTGCACGGGCGCCTTTTCTTTTTTATTATTAAATGTTTGCGTCCATCACATGAGATTCTCCTGCCATCTACGGATTTTATATCAGGGACCAGATGGAGAAAGTCTGCAGATAATCCTGAGGTTCTTAAGCCTAAACTAAACCTCAAAGATCATTGATCAGATCGGTTTACAACCGGAGCCGGACGTCACTGCAGGGGTCAGCGTGTCCTTTGCATAACAAGGCAGGAGGTCAGGATGTGGATCAGTGTTGCAGATCGAGTCCAACACTCCTGCAGGACCTGTGCAGACCTGTAATTAACATAACGCAACCTTTAAGAGTTACTCACTGATTTAGCTCTGCACGGCTGTACCATCGTCACTCAGCACGGACAGTTTAAAATAAAACCATCGTAATCTATGCAGCAGAACCTCATTTACTGTCTTTTTTTTATTCCACACATTCTTCTTCCTTGTCAGATCCTGGCACCAACATTACTCATAATGTAATTCTGCTAGATTCCTGTGTGTTATGCTGGTAGCAGCTGATGAAGTCTCCATCCTGTGGCCCGAGGCCGAGCTGCAGAGGTCGGACTTCTCTCACCTCACACCCCCACACTTTATTTCCTTATCAAATCTGGAGACTTCAGACCAAACCAATATTTAATCAGAGTTCACACGTCTCCCCACAGAGCCACAGAAGGTTTCATGGTGTTTCCACATGTGCAGCAGCTTCGGAGAGGACTCACCTGCACAGACCAATCACAATCTGTAACCTCAGCAGAGTCAGATCACACATTAGGAAACAGTGAATCAATCTTTTGGTTTATTTAATTTATTCAATTGCATTTTCATACATAAGCTTTACTACCTCCACATGTTTCTGTCTGAACCCGACGTTCTCTTCATCGATGTGATAGAGACGACAAAGCACCTATGATGACACAACACTGTTGCATTATGGGAAGGAGGAACCTTTGCAAGAGAATCCAAACACTATCTTCAAACTGATTCTCGCTACGACCCTTCGGGGGGCCTGAAGTTTTTCATCCGTCAAAATATAATTTAACTTTTCGGACGAGGAGGCATCATCAAAGTTTTACAACCCGGAGGTCGGAACGGTCACAAACAAATTCCCGTTTTACTCCAATTATCTGCAGCTTAATCGTTGGATACCAAATTTCAAAAAATTAAACATCCACAACAGTCGTGCGCTGCATTACGAAGCTGTGTGTTCCGGAAGCAGCAGGTCAAAGGTGAGCATGGAGGAGGGCTGGGAGCAGACTGTGGAGTAGTTTAGCAGGGGAGGCCTTAAAGTGGAAGATCAGTGGAGGAGGTCAGAGATACGAAAACAATCGATTCTCTGCGGGAGATTCTGCATCTGAGCTTCATGCCAGGAAGACGCTGAGCGAGCAGACGAGACCGAGCTGACTCACACGGAGAAACACCAAAATCTAGATGGTGAGAAATAGAGACATGTAATACATCCTCCAGACCCAGTTAAGGGGACTGGAGACATCAGAATAAATCTTTTAATTCTGTTTAGTTTAGTGAGGGAATCTGCAGCCGGGCTGAGTTATTCCACCTGAGAAAAGTTAATCCTGTTTCAAATCTTGTTTTCTCTGTCTTGAGGAGAAATCAAACCTGAGTATCAGAGACTGCAGTTTCTCTTTATTTCTCCGCAAATGCACAATTAGAGGCTGCAAATATTTACTCAAGACATTAAAGCTGCAGTTACAACTAATTCCTTCAGTTTATCTTCCATTTTACCTCCGTCTGCATCAAATGTTCCTCTTAGCAGTGCCACCTGATTCTGAGATTCCTGTTTCAAGCAGAACGATCATGATTTTATTCCAGCAAACGTCAATTAAACCTTTCATTTGTAGTTTTCTGGTCTGAAATGTAAAAGAACAAAGCAAATCCTCACACCTTAAAAAAAGGTTTTCACCAAATGATTCATACAAGTAATGATTGCTGCCTCTGTGGGGAAAATCTGGTTTAGTTTAATCGTTTAAGCTCTAAACTAAAACAAGATAATTAAGAGTCTGCGGCTCAGACCACAGCATCTTGATTTTCATTATTTTAAAAATGCCGACAGATGCTTCGGCAAATGTGTATATGTTCACGCTCCAGTGATTATGGTGCAGGCAGAGGACGAAGAATAAAGATCATAATAATAACACTGGACTCAAAGACTCTTTACGGTACTGAACTCTTGAACATGAGCTCAGCACTGAACATCAGTTTTTACCCTTTTATCACAGACTTTACATTTCAGTGATGTCCCACAAAAAGGCTCAGAGAGTTTTTACGTCTGTCAAGGCTAATGCCCTATTTCACCAAGTTAATATTCCTGTATCTGCTTGTTTATGTGAATACATTTGAATGTTTTCTTTCTCGGGTCACGTCCACCAAACCACAGAACTTCATAGAAAAACACTTCAGTAGTTTTTGTGTGATCCTGCTGATGGACAATTAAAACACAACCTCCTTGGTTTGGGGTTCAAATCATCCTTTAATGCTCTGGGAAAGATTTAGATGAATTATTGTATCACCAATGACTGATTACTTATGGATTAGACAATGTGAGATTAGATGATGTGTGATGTCACTGCTGCAGATCTTTCAGTCCCTCTGTGGTTCAAACGTTATCATTTCTATGCAGAATTTAAAATACAAATAATAAGGAAACGAGATTAGAGTGTTGTGTTTTTCTATATCTGTATCTTTAATATTCATGTGCCTCGTGGTGATGGCACATCCCTGCTGGACCTTGTTTAGTTAAAATGCACCTAACGACCTTTTGCAAGAAGGACAAGCTGCAACGCTTCGCTGCTCCAGCTCCTCTGCAGCTCGCAGCACATTTGCAATTTTCCCCAAAAGTACACAACCATTAACTTTAGGTTTCTCATCTCAGGGGTTTGCTGGAGTTGTCTCCACTGCATTATTCAGCGGTGATGAGGTTTACAGAAGGTGCCCCGGCAGAAACTACACACACATTATTCTGGTAATCTCCATCTGAAAGCCTCGCTGCTTGTCTGACTGACGCCCGGCGCTCCGACTCTTTATTTTTCTGCTGTCCCACTAATGTTTTCATTCAATAAGAGACCAAACAATTCCTTTCTTGTTTCACTGAGTGAGTCTGCATCAGTTCATGTGCAGCGGCGGCTCGTGGAAGGATTTTCCTCAACAGGAAGTATCTGTCTGGTTTATTGACCAAATATTGTCGGTGAGCTCTGAGAAAATAACGTCCACAGTAAGAGGCTTATCTGATAAATTCCCTTCTACTTTGGGTCACATTATCCAACACTATCAGCCTGAACCCCCCCCCCCCCACACACACACACATTAATGTAACACAAAAACTATATTTTATTTGTCTCCAGGATTCTTATCGTTTCCAAATCACTGGTTTTTGAATATGCAAATCGATATTTTCCTCGCATCCCATCATGCAAAGTTTTCTGTCTCTGGTACATTTATATTTTGTTTGCGTTTTTCAATGCAACAGAAAGATAAGGTGGCTTTGCAGCTGGATTAGGATTCCTGCTCAGGGGCTGAGGAGATAAGAAGGAAATCATTAAAATAAGCTCTGTCGTAATAATAATACTGTGTTAAACGAATGCTTGGCTTATTTAATAATATGCACCCACAGGGAAACTAATTATAGATTCATGCTAATGCTGCGATTCATTTTCAACATCTGCACATTTGAGAAGACAAAGAAAAATATGATGTAGTGCAGTTTAATGGTGAGCAGATGTTTTCCAGCGTGAAGGTTGGGGGAGGATTCTTTCACGTTGGCTCTGGTCACGTTTAGTACATGTGTCATATATGTGCAGATGAATTAACATGAAAAACATACAAAATTTATGTCGAGTTGAGTTTGAGTTGTGTAAATTGTGCAAAACCCTTATTTTCTTCAGTAGCATTTAACGTGTGGAATTATCAATATTCAGTATTTGTAGAATATAAGTGAAACTAGTGGGAAGGCCCGGAAGTGGATAACTCCGCCTTTTCCTACAATGTTTCTCCGGGATCCTGAATCCACCTGTTTGTTCAACGGGTTCTTTCTTGTGTCTCTCTTGTTCGTGAATCAAAAAGTAGTTTATGAGTAAACATGCTAACCAACAAACGGCAAAAAAACATAACCTCCATCATCAGAGCATTTGGGACCATAATAACAATGCAGCTGAAATAATGGAAATATCCTTTATTCTTAAATGTCACCAAAAGCGTTAAAATACAAATTTGTATTCTATCTTTCATTTTACTCTTAAATCTCTGTTTTAGCTGTTTGATTAATCTGAGCTCTGGTGACTGACATCACTTCTCTGCTCATCAAACCATCCAGTGACCCATCACACCCCATCTGTCTCCGTCCATTTGTTAATGTCATTATCCTTTAATTCTTTAATACTGTTAACTGTATTTGCCAGAATAGACAGACAGACAGAACTAAATCTAAACACTCCACATAATGAAATGTATTTAATTCACAGATTTACATAAACATTTACATAGGATCTCCCTGTGATGTGCTCTTTTATACATGCAGATGGTGTAGCTCCACGCAGCTGTGCCTTTATTCATGTATGAGTCTCTAATGTCAAGAAACTGCAGGTCGAACCGATCACAATGTGTTTTATCACAGCTCCGTTCATTATGTCCATTTAGAGACTGGGACTGTTTTTTTTTGGTGGATGAAAATAATAAAGCGAAGCAGGAATTCTCCATCGTTCATCAAACCTGATGAGACCCAACAGGACAGATGACGCTGCACTGCTTCGGGGGGGAAAGTGTCGGTCCTCCCGTGTGTAACCTGGCTCTCACATCTCTCTCTCACATTCAGGCCTGTGCAGCCCGAGATGCTGGCCGGACCCCCGGAGACCCTGCAGATGGGACAGCTTGTGCCGTACTGTGGGTCGTCACATCCAGACGGCAAAATGTCACAAAAATGTCAAGGGAAACCCGGTTGGCTTCAGAGCGGATTCTCTTCAGTGATACACCAGTGAACAACACCAGAGAAAAGGCCAAACTCCCCTCCACTCCAGTGCTGTGGCCGTTAGTCACACACCACCTCACTGTTTTATTCCTCTCTTATTCAAAGCTGAAGACTATAAGAGGCAGGGTTGTGTATTTATTGGAGAGGAGTGCACATTTATTGGGAACAAATAAAGCCAATGGCTCCTGATATTTATGCTAACTGTGACAGAGGAGAGCTCTTTGCAATCAGTCCGTGGCTTTAAAGGGCTGTTAAATAATCTATGACCTTTATAGGACCAGTAGGAATTGCCACAAATTTGGCAGAAGTTACCTCCTCCTCCGAGTGTCTGGCTCCGAACCAGCCTCCCTCCTTCCTCCTCCGCTGGGCGACGGCCGCCTGCAGCTGACGCAAACTGCAAAGGCTGCATTTTCACACAGGAGACGACGAGAGATCCACAGCAAATATCACGTTTTAAAGAGATATTACTCGTAGCTTCTGCACGGAGATACAGTGATTTAGCAAAAAGGAGGAATGAGCTGTGTAGTCAGTGACTTTACCTGTGTTTCTACTGCTGCACAGAACCCTGAGCTTCTGTCATCTGGAATCTCTGTTGTTGTGACCGATCCCAACCGCCGCTGCTGCTGCAGACCCAATTAACTCAGATTAATCCTATGGGGTCCACGGGTGTCTGCACCAAATACCAAGACAACCCACACATACGAAGTTGAGATATTTCAGTTTAGATTTGAATGTCGATCCCTGTATCACTTCAGCTTGGTCTGAAATCCAGCTGTTCCAGATGTTCATACGCTTTCATTCAACAGTTAGACGTGAAAACGGCATTTTAGAGACAAACACTTGAAAGGAAGAATTGAAGAAGTCCCTCTGTCACTGTTATTACTCAGAATTGAAGAAAAATTATAGTCATTTTGAACATTGGGCCAGTAAACTTAAAGCTTATTTTATTTTAATGTAGCATTGCACATTACTCCAAGCTTCCCTTATGTATTTAAATTGCACACAGCTCCAGAACATCTTCTATGTAGATGTGACGTGTTATTGCCAACTCCCTGAATATGAATCCCGAACAATAATTATCAGTAAATGATCTCAGCTGAACAACAAACACACACACACACCTGCCCCACGTTCACTTTCTCTACTCGAACGGCGAAGACACCTTTGTGTTCCGTGGGTTTTCGGTGTCAGACGCTCGTCCCCGCGGCGTTTGTTGATTAAAATGTGAACCAACTTCTCCCTCAGTATCTAACAAGCTAATAACGAACTAATTATATCCAGGCGGCGAGGTAAGTTACCTTTGCAAAGTTGAGAAATTGATAGAGGCAATGCAGCAGCGAGGTCGGCCATTAGAATTGATGCTGTAGCTGTTTTATATAGATGAGAAAGAAAGGAAGTTGAAACTCAGGAAAAAGGGTTCGTCCTTTAATTAGAAAACATAGAAATTAACGCAAACCTCAGAGAAAAGACACACTGGGCATTTGGCAACAGAAAAAAGACAATGTACATTCTTTAAATGCAGAAAACATATCTTGAATATCTAATTTTCTCTTTAGGCTGATGAAAACATTGATAAGAATTCAAAATAGTACAAAATATGTTCTGTGAGACATACACTCCCTGGTGTGTAGCTCTGCAGCTGCTGGTAGAATCCAGGGTTCGGACGAGTCGAGGGCCTCGCCAGCTTCACCTGAATTGATGCTGTAGCTGTTTTATATAGATGAGAAAGAAAGGAAGTTGAAACTCAGGAAAAAGGGTTCGTCCTTTAATTAGAAAACATAGAAATTAACGCTAACCTCAGAGAAAAGACACACTGGGCATTTGGCAACAGAAAAAAGACCATGTACATTCTTTAAATGCAGAAAACATATCTTGAATATCTAATTTTCTCTTTAGGCTGATGAAAACATTGATAAGAATTCAAAATAGTACAAAATATGTTCTGTGAGACAAACAGCTACACACTCCCTGGTGTGTAGCTCTGCAGCTGCTGGTAGAATCCAGGGTTCGGACGAGTCGAGGGCCTCGCCAGCTTCACCTGGCTGAACGCATCATCAAACAGGAGCCCCTCCCGCAACATCAGGTAGCCAATCACAACGGAGGAGGAGCGTGACACGCCGGCGTTACAGTGGACCAGCACAGCACCCCCCTGTGGAGAGAGAAGAGGAACGTAACACAGGAAACAGGAAACAGAGAAGTTCGATTGATTTGTTGATGATATTTTATTTTGATTTGAGTTGGTGCATTTTCAGCCATTCAGCCGACGCGCGATAAACGTCTGCAGGTCCCTTCACCCAGTGGGAGACGCTGTCAGTGTCAGAAATTCACAATATCTGCTATTTGGAATTACAAGTCAGAGGCTGACGTGAACCTTTTTCCACTTGGCTGCTCATAATTACAGTCGTGAACGCAGCACCGAAGAAAAAGGGAACAGCCTGGAAATCCTGGTCTTTTTTTTTTTTTTTTACAACCCCCCAGATGAACAAGTGGTCACGTTCAGGAGAAGAAACATGAATTTATCTGAACCTAAAATCATGTTCACAACGCAATTTTGCAAAATAATAATATGGTTCAGAAAGTTCAAGCCATTAATGCAGCTGTACGACAAACTGACAGGTTCAGCTGTTTAGCAGCAGATTAAAAGAGCGATTCACCTCAACTACAAATGATTTAAACCTGTTTTATCTGCCGAGATTTCCAGATATTCACATCCTGGATTCATGCTGCTGGTATCTGAGTGTTAATTCATCCACATGGCGACTTGTCACGTTCTAATGAGCGAGTGTAGTGTTCATGCTGATGTGTCTTCACAGCTTGAACTGTTATTCTTTCACAACTTGTGAAAATCTGCAATTTCTGACTTGTCACCATCTCTGAAAGCAGCATTAGTCAGAGCATGAAATCTGTGTTTGTGTGTGTGTGCGAAAAACAAATTTGTGATACGATTAATATTAATGCTGATGTAATTATTTTACCGCCTCGAGTGTCTGGCTGAAAATAAACTTTTAAAATTCCAGCCACATCTTTAGACAATGCGTGCAGGCCCTCGGCTCTGAAGCTGGATGAAGTCTCTGCCCGGGCTGAAGTGGAGCAGAACAGAAACTGTACAGCACATTTTGATATCACACGTCAATCCATACCCATTGAGGGGCAGAGGATTTGAATTGGCTGAACGCGCACATGCAGCACTCCGCTCACCATAATTGACACGTTATTGCTGTTATTTGTGCTGTAATCCAATCAGACGGCTCCTCGGGGGAAGATACAATCAATTGAAGCACGTATAGAACACACAGAGAACAATATCAGTCCTTTACAGGTTTCCATCAATCAGAAAGGTTGTAATATTTCTGCCGGGGCCTGCAGTCAGTACAGTTACAGATCAGCTCTTGTTTTCTTTTTCCCCGGAAAGAAAACATAAACACAAAACTTCTACAGACTGAAAATTGCCTGAGCCAGATAATCCATCACCGCAAACATGGAGACGTAATTTGGTTTTGTCAGAGTTTCTTGTTCTGCTGATATTTCATTGCGCTCGAGCTGAGTGGTTTCATATCAGCGCTCACATCACATTACGTTCTGCTTACGGTCAATCTCCTGACACACACACACAAACACACACACACACACACACAGATACACACACAAACACACACAGAGGGGAGGAAATGCACGTCGCTTCCAGGAAATAATCCCTTTACATGCAGCATGTGAGGGGGAAACTAAATGCGAGCAGAAAACATTTTGACTTTCAACATTAACTGGCCCCAGCGTGGTCTTTTAATAGGTATGCCGACCACCCGCCTGGTCTTTGTGCCGGGTTCCAGATAAACAGACAGTTGGATGTGTGTGTAGACGGCGTACAGTAAGCAGGCAGGAGAGCTGCATGTGCACACTGACATGTTAAATTAGCCGGCAGATATAAAAGACGGCATTTTCAGGCTGCGTGAGCCTCCGGGGAGAAAGAAGAGCCAAAAAGGTTTAAATAGATTTGACACCTTTTTTTTTTTACCTGGTGGAACAATGAAAGTCGACTGTGGATGTTCGTGTTTGTGTGTCAGAATCTGTCAGCGGTGGAAAATGATGAAATGCATTAACCGAAGTAGAATTTAGATCAAACTTCACTCAGATATGTCAATTGCATACCACTCTTCTCACTCTATTCACCTCTTCACAATATTCCAAAAGGATATTTTCCCAGTAGTAGTAAAACTCATCTCTACTTCAACAAATTAAAGCATTAAAGCAACACTGTGTCACTATTACTGAGCAACAGCGCCGTCTATAGACTTATGTGGTGATTAATGTAGTTGGGCTCCATGTCCAAGAACTGAAAACACAGCTAAGAGGTGAATAGAACCAGAAGAGCAGCAGCTAAAACCAATCTGCCAAACTCTGTTTAAAATTATTCATAGTTTTAAAGTTTTTCGGCTGAATATTGAAGATAGACGCTGGTTTTTCATGACTTCTTATGGCTTGTTTATCCTCGACGTGAGATACTTATAAGGAAATAGATGAAACCATTTCATGTTTGTCTTCTTAAAGCACATGACCATGAACGAAACACACGAAACAGCGCAATACCACCTTTGGGGGCATTGTAGCCAATATGGAATGAAACTCATTTTAATCAAACCGTATTTTAAGTTTTAAAAAAGTTTTCTAGTGTTGATTTAAGATTCAGCTTTTAAAGGAAACTGAGAATGTATCAGAATTATGTATATCAGGGGGGTTTGAAGTCTGTGTCTGCGAGCCTCCCCTCAGACCCCCGGACCCCTCCTGCTCAATCCATGGCTGCCTTTGGGATCACGAATATTTCATTTGATCCCACAGGCACTCAACAATTGAGCTTCATGTTGCTGTTGGACACGACTCGAGACCACAACAAACATAAGAAGGTTTTGTCCTGAAGCTCTTATTAGTCTCTGACTCCGGGAATGGGAGAAAAGCAGTGAAATCTCTTTATCCATATCAGACACGTTTCCAGAATAATACCTTTTGATAACTAATGTAATAAGTAATGTATTTTTCCCCTGAACTGAGTTGAGACCCCTGTGGAGGCCCACCTACCACTGTGAGAACCTCGGATGTAAATTAATCTAATTACATACGACATAAACACACAAGACTGACGGCTGCTTTTACTTTAAGGGCATTCGACAAACTTTGATGATAATACTGATGATTCCTGACCTGAAGGAGTATTTTTACATTTTGAGAAATATGTTTCTTTTCCCTTTCTCTGAAGACTGACTCATCTCATGTCTGTACAGTAAACATGAAGCAACAGCCAGTCGGCTTGGTTTAGCATAGAGATCGAAGAAGAGCCTGTTTCTTTCTCCAAATCTGACAAAGTCCATTTACAAGAACTTCTAGTGCTCATTAGATAATACTCTGAATCTTGTTTGTTTGTCTGTTCAAAAAACTGATATGTGATAACAACAGTTTGTAGTTTCAATGCTGAACTTAGTCTTTATCAAGCCAGGACCCGTAACAAGTCTCTGGTAAAGGCTGCAAGAAGAAAATCTAATTTAGGAACTGGGAGAAGCTTCTTATTCAGTGTGTGGATGTGTAAAAGCATCAAAACAAAAATGTAAATGTGACATAAGATATATGCATCTAGCCTATATAAATAGATATAATACAAAAACCAACCTGAAGTTCTCTGGCAGTTTGCTCCAGATCGGAGAGCATAAAAACTGCTTCTCTATATTTTCACAAGCAGATCAGAAACGTGTTTTGGCCTTAAACCATCCAGTGCTTTCCAAACCAACAGCAGGATTATGAAATCAATTCTTTGATGGACAGAAAGCCAGAGTGAAGATCTGAGAACCGGACCAGCGTGATCCACTCACTTGATCTCATTGAGGACTCGAGCAGCAGAATTCTGAATCAGCTGCTGATAGTCTTTTTTTTAAAGACCTGTAAACACAGCATTACAGCGGTAAAGTCTTTTCCAAATCCTGCTGAGACCTTTAAAGTCCTTTAATATGTTCTTGAGAAGACAGGTGATTGTCTTAATGTGACTGTGTTAGGTCTCTGAGAAATTACTTTCAATTTGTCTTCCTTGTCTCTTAGATATTTGGCTTAACTTTATCTTTGTTTAAGTGAATAAAAATGTCATTACTTGTTCAAAGCTTGGTCACGTAAACCTGTATCTCATCTGAATAATGATGTTGTTTTCCTTAATCTGAGCTGGTGATGAACAGAGGAGGCCCTGGAACGGAGCCTTGGGGAACTCCACGTGTTATTTGTGTCTGCTTGGATGTATAATAACTTAAAAACACAAAGTCATTCGAGTAGAATTCAAGCTATTTTAGTTTTAACCCAACTAGTCTGGTATTATCTTTAGTTTTACTCTGTTGGATGCAGCTCTCAGATGCAGTTATATTTAAACTTAGGTTTGGCTGATGTAATCGAATCATATCATGCTACTGGAATTGATTTTAAGTGGACGGAGGGGCAGCGCATTTCCTGAATGTGATATGGAGGCACTGGCTGCTTGTTGAATTTTCTGAATTTTCATTGCTGTGGCAAGAAATTCAAATTCATCCGACACTGACAGTAAGCTAGGAATGTGCATTACTATAGTTTTTGGTAATGGTGTCCACCGTGTTCCAAAACTGAATAAAATAACTTTTCTCTCTGACGTTTTAAGGAAACTGTGAATTCCAAGACTCGTCCACCTCTGTCAACTCTCAATGTGTGACGCAGACCGTGTGTGTACCTGTTCTCGAGCCTGGTCGATGAAGGAGCTGCATTCTTCCAAATAAGAAGTGATGTCAGTTTCTGGGAGGTCCAGGATCTGCAGCGTCTTGTACACCAGCTGATCTGGGAACAGGTTGTTTACTCCGTAGGCCACGTTGAGCACATGAGACACCTGATGGACACAAAGACGATGGGAGAAAATGACCCTCGAGCATTGGCTTGTTTTTGCTTTGGCAGGACAGTGAGACATATTCGACGGTCGGCCACAGCGATGACATGACACGGCCTGAACTTGGCTGAGGGAGCGAGGGCACGAAGACGGAGAGCGAGAAAGAAGGTGAGCGAGAGGGAGAAAAGGAGGGAGAGGGGGGGAAGACAGATGGCTCCAATTCATTTTGCAGTACCTGTCTACTCTCACTTAAATTTAGCTTCCCTCAGAGAGCTGGATTCTCTCCTCCTCTGCATCTTTGAATTGTTCTGATGTCTGCAGCCTCTCGACCATTCATAACATCCAACATTGATTCTTTTAGGTTTCAGGATGAGTCTGGTGCTAGAGGTTTTTTATTATTGTCGACAAATCCCAGGAAAAAATGCCCGAACCAGCAATAAACTGATCCAACTCTACTAACAATTATTGTGTGTGTATCCAAAGTCTGATAAACCAAACCTGTGCAACCACACTGTGCAACATGTACCTTCATTACCATTAACACACATCACAGTTTATTATGAATTGATCCCACAGACGCTGCTGGAAGAGAGCAAACTTATTAATTTGCTACTGAAAATAGAACCCAACAAATGCATAATGTACTCAGGTCATATTTTCTCATAACTACAATGCCCGGCTAACTGGATCAATCCATGCACTTGAAAAACTACCTAATTAAATGTCTCACATTATTTTCAATCTCTTGGGGCAAAGTCGGCCACTTAGAGTCATTAACAACAACCAGCAAATTGAGCCAAATGTCAAGCAAATATATCGTTAACAATAAAAATTAGAATAATGGCAGTTTCTCTTTGATAAGAAAACAGGATGGTATATAACTAGTATTCTGGTTTCAATCAGAAAATCCTTGTATAGATTATACTTTGATAATTTGACAAGGAGATTGTTCATTGATCAAAAGTAACTGTTTTTTAATTTTGTTGTTTGTGGCTGGATGTTCAAATTTCAAACAAAAGTAGAATAAAATAGCAAACTTCATAAAACTGTACAACATTAAAATACTTACACAAATATAAATAACACCTTGATAGAAATAGTTAATACAACAAAATAACTTCGGTCCTCTCTATCTCTGACACAAAAACAAATGTCTGGACTTCCGCAAAGCAGATGATCCTCGTTTTCTTTGTCGCTCTTCTCATCCATTTCTCAAGATTCGATGGAGAAGCTAAATCGAGCAGAGTTGCAGTTCATGCAGCTGGAAACCAAACTTATCCTTAAACATTGAGGAAATTCAGTCAATGCAGAAATGTGCGGGAAGTGTGTTTAACATGTGGAAGAGCAGAAGACAATCTTCCACGGACATGGATAATGGATAATATGAGAATCATGCAAACAGGGAGTGAATGGACGTGCATGTAAATGTCTTCATTGTGTATTGACTCTCCAGATTACAGATTTGATTTCCTCACAAACTACATTTTTACTGTTACGGCCTTTTCATTCCGACACCATTAAATGTTTATTAAACGTTTTACCAGTGAGGGCAGGTCTTTATAAAGCATCCTCTGGGGCCTGCTATCAAATCTCCTGGGCTTTAAAGGCTACCTGGTAATTTATTGCTGGTTTGGTTATTAGCCAGTCAAGATTTCATCCCAGAAAGTGAAGGTATTTGTAATCTCTCCAATTCATCATGGTGAGACTGCACAGGCAGCAATATGCCGGTGCCTGGGAGCAGCCACTGCAGAGAGGAGTCGTCACATTCCTCTGATGTGGAGGAGCAGCGCTGAGACTTACTGTAATCATTTACTCCCTCTACTGAGCTACACTGTCACTGCATGAGTCACGAAGCTCCTCCGGCTGCTGGCTGGTTGCTGCCGACACACGAGAGAGGCACACGTACGCGGCTGCCTCTAATCTCATGTCACCGCACATATCATCACAACAAGGCGAGGGCAGGCCCGCTCTATTGATCCCTCTGCACTGACCTTACATCTCAGCAGGGTGTCCGAGTCGTGGGCTGCATCCTGAGAGCCTGAAAAGACAGAAACAACTCTGCGAATTAAAAAAAATACTTTGAGAAACTAAACCAACAGTTACAAAAATCATTAAAAGTAATTCAGGGAGTTGTCAGTTGATTCATCTTTTAAATAAATCATTTTTACCAAAACATTTACATTATTCCAGCCTCTATAATGTGACGATTTGCAGGGTTTCTCTGTGTTTTGGTAGAATTTAAATTGAATATCATTGGATTTCAGATCAACAGAGCTCTGGAAAAATGTGGCAGGTATTTATTATACTTTTACACACATTTTAAAAACTGAGCTGTTAATCCCTTAATTGTAAAAAATAATTAACAGATGAATGATATTGAAAACTGCTTAGTTGCAGCCTTATAAAATCAGCGTATGAAGAGAGGAATCTAATCACATAAACTGTCCAAGTTCATATTTTGAGATTATGTTTAAGATTGCCAAATGATTGAAAATAAGTAAACTGCAAATAGAAATGGCTCATTTGTAATTTAAATAATTGTCTTTGCCTCTACAAACACAATTAGGGGCCGGTATGTAGGAGCCATATTAACCTTTATGTTATCTTTCTTTATTAGCCATGCATGTGTGAGTGTGTGTGAGTGACACTGTGTCCCTAGGTGTTTTTACCCCACCTAAAGGACACCTGAACTGAACCTGAGAGGCGGAGGGTGGAGCCAAGGGGAAAGGCTTAAGGAGCCAGCTACGAGAGCATCTGGGCGTGGCTGAGCAAGGCAACACTTTTTTGACCGTGTTTTGTGAAGTTCGATGTGCTCTACGAGAGACTCTTTAGTTTAATGTATTTTAGTTTTAGTTTCAAGCAAATTGTAAAACATATTTTCTACAATAAATGGTCAAAGGGACCAACTGGACAAACCTCTACTCCTCATATTTTATGCACCTGTCAGAATCAAACCGAACTCAGCCACCAGGAGCAGTTAAGTAGAAATTGCTGCTACACAGTGTTTTAAAGTTAAGTAGCATGAAGCAAAAGCCACAATATATCAGAAACCCTTATCTGTACAGTCAGTCTGATTTCAGTCAGCGGAAACCAGCAGAAAGAACAGGAACGGAATCAAATCAAAGTGACAACAGCCTTTATAAGAGCAGGAGTGTCAATGAGTAATGCAGCAAAGGAAGCAGCTCTAAGACTAATAGAGGAAATTAAATCAGAAGGACCCATACAACAATTCAATTCGACAGATACGTCTTCATAGTGGTGTTTAATGACAAGGGCTGGAAAATAATAAGAGAGGAATGGAAACAGAATACGATCGCAGGCCTTCACCAGATTCTCTGCAGCAGCTCACAGCCTTTAAAGTCGCTCATGTATGCACTCTTTGCATTCGCCAAGCCACTTCCACATAATGCCAAATTCATGGGGTTGAGGCTTAAGTCTAAATCCGAAAGGGATGGAGCATCTCTGGAAACAAGCCAGCACCGGCACATGAGCCTCATCAGTGTCGAGAGGAAAGATTCAAACTGACACGTCTGTGAAATGATGCAGGATGCCAGGATTTAAAAAAATCTTTTTCCAACACAAATATGACACAGGAGCATGTTCAGTCTGCTAAACTGGAGACAGCATATCCCATCATCTATTTTCTTCTTATAGCAAAGGTTGACAATTATTTTAATTCTATATTTAGAAAGAAAATAATATATTTGCTTGACGTTTGGCTCGATTTGCCGGCGGTTGTTAATGTCTTTAAGTGGCCGACTTTGCCCCAAGAGATTGAAAATAAAGTGAGACATTAATTAAGTAGTTTTGCAGTTTGAGGATTGATTTTTCCTGTGGGTTAAAACGGCTGTTTTCCACTGAGAAGCATCTATCTCCACATTGTGTCATTTTAAGGTTGTGAAGTGAATCAAGTGAAGGAGATGTATTCTACCTACAGCTTGTCTGTTTCAAGGTTTAAAAACTTATTGTTTTGAGCAGAGAAAACAAGTTACCGTGTTAAATAAAATCCTATGCTTGTTGTTTTCTTTAACAGCCATCTATAAAACAGAAATACTTGTAGTAAAAGTTGGACTGGTAGCAGCCAGGTTAACTTATCTTGGCATAAAGACTGGAAACTGACTCCTGTCTGTTGCTCCATATTTAAATCAAAGACATAGGAGTGCTGTTTAAGTTGTCAACTAACTCAGATAGAGAGGAAATACTAAACATATTATTACAGGTGATTTCATCTTGCACCGGTAATATGGTCATATCGAGCCAGAGTATGTGCAGAAGTGTCGTGGTTTGGAACGCCTAGCCAATCAGGTGCCTGTCTCAGCTGTCAATCATGATGGTTTACCTTGTTTTTACATCATCAAATAAATAATTAAAACCAAACATGAACACTTGATTAGACACCAGTGTGATAAGAACTACACAAAATGACAGGAACCATCTTAGAGGAAAATGTATTTAACGTGAACTTTGATTTGTTTTAGTTTGGTCCACTGCCCACTATATACTTTATATATATATATATATATATATTTCATTTACGTGTGTGTCAAAATAATGAATACAATTGGAATTTACCAATGATATGACTGTAAATCCATCAGACACTGAGATCACAGTGTATTGCTAAACACAGCTGAGGATGAACAAAGTGTGTATTTATATATATTCATGATATGACAAATGTGACAAGAGCATCAGACAAGAGGCAGCTTCCTTGACAAGTCGAGTTAGTGCTTTAAATTACTGTGGAAAATATATCAAATGTGTGTTTATTAATTTTTGAATGGCAGGCTGTGAGAAAATCCACAATGACAGGAGGCAATTTCCACAATACTCTAGAAGCCGATCAGAAGTACAGCTGAGTGTCAAATCAAGTTGATGTCAACACGGCTGTGGTGCAAGACACGGCGGCTACAGAGGATAATTAGCGTGTATTTTTTTTGGGGGAAATCAGCAGCAGCTTCATGCGATTCCAGCAGCGCCGAAGCCCCGTGTGAAAAAAAGTCACCTCTACGTAATCTAACAGATGTAATATTTCATTGATCCCTGCTGAGATATTCTGCTTTGGACTCTCTCCAGCCGAGAGGTCAGAGCGCAGCGTTAGCATCAGGAGCGATCTGCACCCCCGCGCTGGGAGAAGGAGTCAATGTCAGGCCCAAGGACACGTCAGCAGGACGGATACATGCTGACATTGAGGGTGTCAACCCGCGTCCTCCAGCTGCAGGGCACCGCGCTCCCTGAGACCAATTCAGAATTAATGATATTGATTTATTTGTTATTAGGAGTTTATTTATTTATTTATTATTAGAACAACCGTGACCTCGTGCCTTTGTGGACTAGTGACTGTGAAACTGATAGTGTCAGACACTCAACTCCTCACAAGCTCCCCTGAGGCTTTCCCACTAACACTGCCGTAAACACCTCAGCCTCTCAGTAACGTTTGCGTATTACTTGAAGTCCCCACAATTATTATTAATATTATTATTATTAGAACTAGTGGCAGGGTCGGGTTCCATTAATCTGAAGGTGGAGCTTTCATCCCAGGCTCCTCCAGTTTGCATGTCAAACACATTGTACCTCAACCTGCCACTCATCGCTGAGCCGCTGGTGTGTGAATAGAATGAACTAACTGTGTGAATGAGTGAACGTGACATTTAATATAACGTACTTCAATAGCCGTTAAGATTAGAAAGGCTCCATATGAATACGTTCAATTTACCATTAACTAGAGGCAGCTGTGACAGTGGTTGTAGGACCAGCTGCGGTGGAGGTTATAAAGGTGGCAGTAGTGTTAGTAGCAAAGAGCAGGAAATAACTATTACATGATCATATATAGAATTAATATGAATATTTGTAGTAGTATCTTACTAACAGGAGATAGTGATGCAAGTTTTGATGTAGTAGCCTAAATGGTAATAGCACTGGTGTGACATTTAATTGAAGTAGTGCAGTAGTAGTATGTGCAGTCATAGAAGAAGTAATATCAGTAATTTTAATAATAATCATGGTAATAGTGAGGGTGTTGGTAATAGTAGTAGTAGTAGTAGTAATAGTACTTATATTACCCAGTAGCAGGAAGGATCTAACGACACCAACTTGAAGGTCCAGACTTTTATCTTCTACAAATCCACATCCACTTCCCTCCTCCAGCTCCTCCACCCGCTCCACCTCTCCCTCGGCCCCGTCGCTCCTCGTCTCCAGAAGTTTCCGACCCGTCACCGTGGTAACACGCGTGCACTGCTTCCTCAGACGGTTTTTGGAGAAGCCGTGGATCTCCTGACCCAGTGACTGCATCGTACCAGGGTTTACAGCTGGAATAGACAGGAGTAACAAACACTTAAAACACTTAATTAACTTCATTTATAAGAACTACACACTTATGTATAATTTGTGTAATACAGTATAAAATACAGCTAAAGCCCCCCAAAACTTGAGGTATTGTTGAATTACAAGTTTCTGCTTCTTTTTCCACATTTCAGATGTAAGTATTGTACTTTATTTATAGCATTATCAGATTACTTTAGTACTCTGTAGATCTACCTTATTGGACAAAATATAACAACTTATACATCATGATGATGAGTATAGGGGGAACTCACACAATACCAAATAAATACTATACAAAACAATAAAATAAGCTCCACCTTTACCAGCTGCAACATTAAAAGGATGTAGTCATCAATGCATCAGCAGCCTAATTACAATCCACTAGTTACGTATATCACATACAAGTGCATGGTTCATTCTGCACAACGAGTACTTTTAACTGTGGTACTTCAAGCATATATATATATATGTTTTTTTATTCTAATACATTTGCTCTGCTTGAGTGACATGTTTTTCTTGTAAATGAGTATTCCTACACTGTGGTGCTACTTTCACTTCAGGAGAATGCTGATTCTGAATAACAGCTCTGACATGTCCCTGCTTCGTGCACCCACCTGATCTGATTTAAACGGTTTGAAATCAAAGTGAATCCAGGAAATCCTTCAACCATCGGAGCTTGAGGTGTAAATGATAACACGCAGAAGCTGGAGTTCAGAGAACACGAGATAAAGGAGTGAGACAGATTCTGCTGCAGCGATGGACGCTGAAAACCAGAATGAACACAAACGATCAGCTGAGTCGGAAGCTGCGTCAACAGCACGACGCGTTAAGTGACCCGGGAGAGAAATAGGACATTATGGTGTTCACTATGAACTCAGATTTCTCTAGCAGACGATTCACCATCACCATCCACCATCACCATGGTCACGATCCATCACCACGATCCGTGATCAGGATCCACGATCATGATCCATCACTAGGATCATAAATTACTGCACATCTTACTGCACATTTGAATTTATTTTAGTCATGTCCTTAACTTTACTTTTCAAACAACTACTGCAATTTTCCACGCTTGTCTCTTTAGTCCTTTTTTGTTCTTTGCTCTATGTGCAATGCCCTTGTCATGCACATATATTATATCTATCTATCTATCTATCTATCTATCTATCTATCTATCTATCTATCTATCTATCTATCTATCTATCTATCTATCTATCTACCCACCATGATCAACAATCCACTATCACGATCAAGACCATCCCCAATATTGATGATCAGGATCCATCACCATGATCATGATCTATCACCACGATCCATGATCAGGATCCACGATGATAGAAGTAGCAGCTGTAGTATTACACTCATTACTTGAAGTAGTGTATGAGTATTTGTTACTTAGTACAGTCATAGAAGTAGTAATATCAGTCCTGTTGGGGCCTTTAATGGACATACACACTTAGTTGCTCTTAATTTTTGCTGTGTGTTTATGAATGCCTCCTTGGATTGTGGAAATTAGTTACATGTATTGAAAGAAATTGATAAAACCATACTAACTCTGACAGCTGATTTCGGAATGTGGGTGTGTGGTGCTGCTGTCACCGAGGGGGCCGTGAAGGCAGCACGCTCCAGCCCCAGGACACCTCCTCATCCCTGAGACCGAGAACCGAGGCAGGGACACGGAGGGGTGGAGCACAGGAAGCCGCGGTCCACCACCAGCCGAATATGGGCCCGATCTGACCCGCCACACCGAGCTTCTTCCTCCGCCTCAACCCTGTGGGGGACCCCGGCGAATAATCTGCCATTTTGCTTTTTTGATTTAATTCCCTGGCCGGATCTTGTGGGAGATTGAAGCGAGAAGATGTCTCGGGGAGTGATCCAGCCCAGCCAGCAGAAGCTGGCCGAGAAACTCACCATCCTCAACGACCGGGGCATCGGGATGTTGACCCGGGTTTACAATATCAAAAAGGTTCGCGCACACGGAAACACACGCCATGGGTTCGAATCCCCGGGTCTGACACACGGATAGATCGGATCTGCATCCCGAGCTCCGCTGTCAGTGTCCGGGGAGCAGCATGGATGCTCGAGCAGCTAGCACCCACTTACCTCTATATTAATAAACCACCATGTTGTTTACACCACCCAGTGATAATAATGTGTTTTAATAATGTGTTTAAAATGAGTTAAAACCCCTTTTAAATGGACACTCACGTTTTCCTAATGGTTTTCCTCGGGAAGCAGGATGTGGGCTGGGCTAGCTAGCTAGCATGTTAGCTTGCGGTAAAGATGCTCGTCGTGTTTTACGATTCGAGGCCGATTTAAAAGACGAACTCCGGGCCGCGGGTTGTGAGCAGTGTGGCGACTGGATGTTTAGTGGAAATACTAGATAATGACCGAGATGTGTTTTACTGGAGCCCCGGGAACAGCCAGGCCTGCTGCGGCGGCGGTAGCTGCTTTAGCTAGCGTCGGCTGTAATGGCGGACGGCTGCTGGCTAAAGCTAGCAGTCGGGCGTCGTCTCTGCTCCATGAAAACAACACTCAGATACAGCTTCAGTCTGGTTATTGTGTTTATTTCATTATATCAAACCAGTGAGTCACGTGCAATCTAATTAAACGTTATTATACATTATAATAGTATATGAGAACATCAAGCTATTTAGCCTTGATGCTCCTAATGGTAAGAATATGGAGCAAAAAGCAAAATATAGGCTGTTGATAATTTGTCCATTTAATCAGTAATTTTTAGCTACTGGTCATGTTGATCAGCACATAATAATCAATACAAGGTATCAGCAATGATGGAAAGTATCTCAGTTCATTTCCTCAAGTGTCATCTATGAGTCACTTGATTGTTTTTAATCTGGGTTTATATATCAGTCAATGTTAGCCCAGAGTAGCCCTGGCAGTAATCAATTATTAATTATCAGTAGCATTGTGCTACAAGTTCAGTGAATATCTATATAGTTGTATTGTATAAACACAGTGAAGAGGTGTAACAGGTCAAGATTATGACTTTCTGCTCATGAAGAAGAGTTAAAAATCACAACCGTATAAATATTGCCGTCAACTGGTATTAATTTTGATCTGTTATCTTATTTTTATTTATAGTCCCAAGGCAGATGTTAAAAAGTCATATTAAAAAAGAGAGTATGAAATAGAAATAACAAAATGACTCCAGTATGCAAAAATAATAAACAGATCGTTCTCATTATTCATGAGACTGTTAAATTGACAATACAGAGACTCACAATACAAAACATAGCAAACAAACAAATGAGAGATATTTAATGTTAATAGAAATATGCAGTGATGATGACAGCTTTCAACTGGATTGTCGCACTAACGGAAACTTACGAAGCAGAAGCACAGATGTAAAAACCACGGGCAGCATATAAACTTATATTACTTCTATATTTATCAACTCCACAAAGTTTCAGAGGGAAATAAGTTTCCCCCAACTTCATGGTATAAGCTACAGAGATTAAATAAAGTGTCATAAAATCATGCTCCTTGTTATGTTTCTGATATTTGCAATTCCGCCAAAAAGGCATTAATTCAGCTTCTCACTCGGTTTCATTTAAATGACCGAGGAACAATATTTCAAATAAGGTTAAACATTAGAGAAAGTCATTTAATGTATGATCTTAAAGCCCCTCAGATTCATCATGCATCAGTTTTAACAATCTTAAAGTAGATATATATATAATAATACGTCAGTCACATGGGATACTTAACTGCATAATTTGTACTTTTCTTGTTAATTTCAGCTGATATTACCCCTGTTTTCACATTATTGTATTGATACTTTTACTTGAGTAATGAGCTGAATACTTTGTCCACCACTGGTTGTAAGAATTCAATATGATGACTACATTTAGACCAGTAGCAAAAAAATCAAAATAATCAAATGTACAATATAACAGGTTTTAAAATGTATATAATGTATGTATATGAAACTATAGCTTGCGAGAATTAAGCTTAATTCTTACTTTATAAGCGAAAAATTATTTCAGTTGATAAATCTTGGAACCCTTGATGGACTTATTCCCTTAATTATTGTAAATATTTCACCTCAAATATTTAGAATAACTTTGATGCTTTTTTCCTACTCTGTCCCAGTGCGAAATATACACGTTTATGTGAAATATAACACAATTATTAATGTTACTGACTCTTCAATGTGATGCTCAATGGTTTGTGTGTGGGAGGAAACATGAATACTGGTTCTGTCTGTGTGGGACGAGCCTTGGTGCTTGGGTGTGTATGATGAATAAAGAACAAGAGGGAGAGAGTGAAAGAGTTCACTGATGAAGTTTTAGAGAGCACACAGAGTAGATGTTAGAATGTCTGAAAGCCAATACTGTGTCCTAACTATTGGCATTTTGTGTACTCTGTTACTGTTCAGCTAGTCAACTGCTATCTGTAAAGCCTTTTATCAGATTTTATATTTATACTCGTCAGCAGAACAAAACATCAGCAAATGACTCTGTATTTCCCCCACTGTCAACACAAGTGTGTTTTTAGTTTATATAGAAGTTTAGGACAGTATGAGACACAATCAGAGATTTTGCTGCTGATTGCTCTTCTTAATCCGCCCTTCCTCTCCTCCCTCCTTCCTTCCCTTTTCTTTCTGTCCGTCCCACCATCCTCATATCTCTCCTGCTCCGCCTCACCATAAGGCTTCTGAACACATCCACCCTGTAATGGTGTTCATATGTTTGTTTTGTTTTGTTGTTGTTGTTGCTTTCTTTTTACCTTATGAATATTAGCAAACCTCCCAGCATCCTCTAGCATCTGCATCCCAAAGCCATAAATGAAAGAACCGGGGATATAATTTGTGATACAGTACGATCAGCAGTGCTCACTCTGGCTCCCTCAATGGCCATTTGGAGACTAGCTTGATCCCTTTTATTTCTGAAATTTCTTAAGTGATTCCCAGTTGAAGCGCTCACAAAACCTGCCTCCAATTTATCATCAGTGGAGTAGCTTCATTATTTCTTAATACAAACACATGTGACAGACCCGGTTGTTTGGTTTCTGCCTTTGGGAGAGAGCAATTCATGTTCACTAACGGTATTATTATCATCCAAGATCACTTTAAAGTTCTTTTCCATTTCAAGTATTGTCACTCATTACATACCCACCGATTAGCTGCAGTTAACCTTTAAATCTGCTCCTTAAATTCCCCTTAACAGTCACCTTTGCTAATCCTGGCTGAGTGGCATTCAAGTTTTTCTTTGCTGTGCTTATCTTTCAGCCTGTGAACCTTCTAACATCATATCTTTGTCTTGCACACAGCGCTTACATGTATTTATTCTACTTAATCTTGCTTATAATCAGGTAAATCCCATAGTCTCCTAAGCTGCTATGCAGTTAGGGAAAAATATAGTCTTTCCAATTTATCATGACAGCAAGTGAAAAGCAGTTTAGTTCCTCAATGTAAAGCTTCAACCCAGAGAACAGATTTTATTAGCTTTTCGGTTCTCTAAATACCAGCAGTAGGATTGACTGCAGGATTGCTTATATCCACAAGGGGAAACAGAGAGAAACAACAAAGCTATCACCTGTAAATTTAGATGCAGTAAATGTAATCGCTCTAAAACCATCACCAGGCTGGAGCTTGTTCTGCTTTCAGATGTTTTAAATGTCTATAAAAGTAGGTAAGTTAAAAATTACACAATCTCATTTAAGACAGGGAGGGTTGTACTATAGGTCATGTTTCCAGAAAGGCTTTTTCATTAGAGTGCATATATTTTACAGTAGGGATATGAGGTTTCAATTGGGAAATTTGCTTTCACTCTACCTGAGCACTTTATTAGGAACACCTTCAAATCTGCATAATCTTGCACTTAACCAATCAGCCAATAACATGGCAGCTGTGCAACGCATGTAACCCTGCGGATACAAGTCAACGTGGAGGTCACGTGATTTTCTTAACAACACAAAGAAGTCGTCCGCTCTTATCAACACAAACTCTCCTGACAATTTTGACGGTTTCTTCTACGCGTGTTAACCGCTTTTCACACTTTGCATCAGAATAATCAATCTTGAGATAAAGCAAGTTGTCTAGAACAGGTTTCATAAACATGTCAGTGAGTTCAGCCCTCCTGAGACGTAAATCTGCAGAACAGATGAGACATCAAAATGTCCAGTCTTAAGGAATTAATGCCATGAAGATCGGAAACTGTTTTTAGAGCAAAGAGAGTAGCTACTCAGTATTAGTGAGGTGTTCCTGATAAAGTGCTCATGAGTGTGTAGTCAGAGTGTGTAATGCAGTGTACCAGTGGTCCTGCCTACTGCTGCTGCTACTCTGAAGATGGTATCACCCTTTTCTTCTTTTCAACTATTTTTTCACCTCGACTGTTCTGTAATACCAGTCGTTTTTTTAACAATGGATCCTGTGAGATCAGGATCTTCTTCTTTCACTCACTGTGTGGTTTCTTCTGCTTTGATTTTTGTTTAATTGCTGGAGCCTTTGCACTGCCCAGAACACACACAGGGAAACATGGCAGCCTGGTCATTACTCACTTAACTCAATGAATAATTACAGGTTGACATTTAATGAAGGGCACTCCTGATTTACTTGGGGCATTTTTTTACTCATCATTTTTAATTTCTGGGGCATTTTATGAGCTGTTAAGGCCAAGTTGCCTGAAACGCCCCATCAATTTCCCATGGTATGAATGACACATTCCTCAGGGAAAATGTGGAACATGAAATATTTGTCTCTAATCTGTTTGGATTGAAGAGACAAAACTCAGATGGAGGGATTTGAGTAACAAATGGGTAGTCGTGCCATTGATGGCTGCGAGTGTGCAGGTTTTCTTTGAAAACTGAAGATGCTTAGTCTCTACCTTCTGGTTGAACGAGTTCTAGAAGTAGTTCTATCTGTGAAATCACTTGTTGTAGTGTTTAGTTTGGATGAAAACCTGCAGACTCCCTCCATGGCATTACTGCACATCTGTGGTTTGAACTGTAGCAGACTTCTAAATGTGTGCTGTGTGACAAGTGCAGAGAGATTCCCTTTATTCCTCAGTGCTCAGAAAGAACTAGTTGAATATCAAAATACTTGTCAGCTAATTGATTAACTTGCTCATTATGGCAGAACTAGTTTAGAGACAAAATTTGGTTAATTTCACAAAAATAATATTATGACCATATTGTATTTGTCTATAATAGAATGTAGAGCCCAGAGTTCCACAAAGGCCCAACAGTCAATTGGTATTTCTGTACTGTAAATAGAAGATAATAGCAACCAGCGTATTGGCCTGTACACATAATTAGTAGTAATTCTTATTAAGCATAAGCAGCTCATTGTTGCTCTGTTCCTCTGAACTACAACAAAAAACACCATAAAACTATTTATTTATTCCTGATTACTGCCTCTCACCACCAGACTAAACCCAGTGTCCACTTTTCACAGTTGTGATTAAATTCCTCTTTAAACACCATCACAGTCGACCGTGAATACACCACAGAACCCTGCTGTTTTTTACTGGCAAGACCAGCGCCACGGTTCACTGTGTCCAGGTATGAGTGAATTGTGCTGCTACACTCCAATGCAGCTATTAAAAGATACATTTAAACATGTATGATAGCATCAGCAGCAACGATGCATCAGTGATGAGGGAGCTCTGCATCATCTGTTACTAAGCAACAGCAATGGAGCCAAAGTGTGGAGCCAATATCGTAGCCAGTAAAAACAGCAGGGACCAAACTTTGTCCTCACTCCGTTCAGTGTATGGAGGCAGTGGGGCGGCCGAGTGCCAGCCTTGTTATTTCAGCACATTTCCTCAATGTTTAAATGGAAACGTTAATTTTATTGTGTCTCGGTGCGTAGGTAGGCAAAAACTACAGCTTGTGTTACTCGGTGTGCGTTAAAACAAGTGTTAATGTCGTCACACGTTGGCTCAGCATGTGTTGAAAAGCAATGAAAGACTGACTATCGCTCAATGAAACTCTCAGATATGCAGAAAATGCCTGTACACACAAACAGTTGTCCAAGACGTGTGAGTGTGTGTGATTGTGTATGTATTTTTGAGTGTGTCGATCACTGATGCAGCAGTTTGTCTGGGTGGGCTCTTTGTTTTTGATTTTTTCTCTTCTTCTCTCCGTTCCAATGCTTCCCCCCCTTCTCCTATGCAGCAAGGACAAGTTTGGAAGGTTTGCAAAGTTTATCACCTTCCACTAATGAAACCCCTCCTCCTTCACCCTTCCTCAGCTCCCTACTCTTCCTCCTCCCTTCCCCGCCACCACCTCCTCCTCCTCCTGCTCCTGGCTACCTGTACTGATCTGTTGGTCTTCTCCTTTGTGCCTCACTCCTTTTCATGTTAGAATCTGCAATGCTGACATAAGGCTGGACTCCATTCCATGTGGAAGCTAAGCAAAAATCTAAATCAAGATGTCTAAAAATATAGAGGCTAAATATGCAGATAATATAATTCATAAAACCTGATAAAATGGGCTCATGTTAAAGAAAATATTCATTTAAAATGTCAGTTTTCAATGTTATGCATTGATACTAATCCAGGTTACATATTGTTAATCTGATTTGTATTTAAACAATTTCAACAGATTTTATGCTCCATTTAAGCAAAACAAATCTTCACCCACACAACCTTTATTTTACAAAATACATCCGTCCAGACAAGAACACACAAATTACTACAGAGGCCTGTAGGTGGCGATAAAGTTACTGCTCCGTCAATTACCTGAGAAGAGCGCTATGGACGAAGTAATATTTGGGGAAGCAGTCTCCTGTGAATGCCGGTAACGTAGTGCAGTAAGGATGAATCTAGCTGCAAACATGTAATTAGACATTGCGCAAAGTAAGATGTGATGCCGTAATTTTCTAAATGCTCCTTTTTAACATGTATACACAGATTCACAGAAAGCAGAGTTTTTAAAAGTTGCATGTGGCCAAGAGGCCCAAGCACAGAGGGAACAGTTCATTCTGGAAATATCTGCCTTAATCTGGACAGGACATCAGAAGCTGCCTTTTTAGAAGCTTGAAATAATGTGTTTGATTTTGAAGTAGTACCTCATAAATTACCTGATTTGGCTCCAGATTTATATTTGCATGATCCCAGAGAGCTCAGAGGTATCGTAGCAGAGGGAATAACGGTCACAAATGCAGAAGGATGAGTGAAGATTAGGTCTGTTGAGCTGCCAGCAAGCAAGCACTCCGCCAGCTCTTTAGTGGTTCTCTATCCAATCACGTGAGACCATCCATTCTTTGGACCTTTTTTTTAACATGTCTTTATCTCTGCAATAAATCCCTCCTTGTGAAAACAAGAGCGCTCACACTGTGAGGAGCAGCAGAACAAAATCATCTCAGTGCGGAGTGACACGTTTGTTTTACGAGTGGTTTCCTGGGACTCGGCAGGTTTGCTAAAAAGATGCCACAGGGTGTTCTGAATATTTTACCCTGTAATTAGCAGGCGTAATTAGTTTTCAGATGTAGGTTTCCCTTCAGCCCAGTGCTCTCTGTTGGGGAGTCCCCTGCCATATGTTGGGTCAGTGTGGGGGACCATTGGAGAAGCTCGGCTGTTAATTGCTACCTGGAGTGGAGGAACGATGGTGGAGGCGAGACGAAGGTCTGTTCTGGTATCCAGGCAACAGTTCCCTTACTCCTTTCTGACCACTACTGATTCTCAGCTTATTCCCATGCCCTCTCCTGTCAATCACTCCGCCTCCCCCTCCTCCCCATCCATCCATCCTTCCATCAGCCCCCACCCAAACCCAGCTAGCCAGCTTATTGCACTAGCCACCACCACAACTAATATTATTCAACATTATTGTTGACTCGTTTTGTTTTGTGATGCTAAGAAGCTAGGTAGCCAATTCTGCCCTCAACTCCTGTAAGTAAGATAATTGATAAGTAGCTCAAGTGAGATGCTGTAATGTTGTGGCTATATCTACGTCGCTACTATATGCTAGTTTCAAAGTAGAAACAATTTTGAATTATCCTTTTGGACAACTTGCATGATTGATCCCATTAACTATAACTGTACATGTCTGCCAATCATGATTCAAAGCATATTCTAGGTGTTTACATCAAATGTCTGTCAATGTGTTGTTAATCGATCTCTCTGTCAGAATCATGTCATTGTCATCTGTAATTCAGCTGTCAGAGCAGATGCTGATGGAAAATATAAGTTTTATCACTTTATTTTGCTCTCACATGATTTTCATAAGGCTTAATGTTAAAGTCAGTCACTACAGCATCACATTCACCAACAGAAGTCTGAGAATATTGTGAGTGAATTACTAGGAGGACAAAAGGTCTATAAATAAGTCTAAATGACGGCTATTTCAGAAACTTTTGAGTGTTGGTATAATTTTGAGTTAGAGTAACATTGTTAACCCAAAAGCGTTTTTTACTCCACAGTTCCCCGGAGTGAATCAAAGGGTAACTACCTTCCTAGTGGCCAATGTAGAAACTAGTGTGTTGTGTAGGTCGAGGTTAGCGCTGTGCTGTGGTCAGACAAGCGCTGTATTAGCAAGAAAACGAAGGCTTGTGCTCGCAGCTGCATGGATTTCACAGTTACATCTTGTTTCCTTGTTTACGTGGTTAATATTCCGCCTGCCTCTCACACGCGACACAGATCTGACACACACATTGACAGTGAGAACTGTTTGAGGTTGGACATCTGGTCAGATGTGAGAGAAGTGGGCGCGAGGAAACAAGCTGAGCCTCAAGGTCCAGTCTGTGTCTTTGATGGGTTTTGACAATCATGTTGGTGTTGTGTGTTGTTCTGTGTCAAAGTGTCCCAGTGGTCTGTGTTTTGAGATCCCGCACCAGTAGAAGTGTTTCAGAACGAGCTCAGCACTGCTTGTTTCTGTTGTTCTACAGAGGGAGGTGACCCCAACAACAAACTAAACAAAGTGAACTGGGGTTTTAACTAAGTTGTTAGCATGAGACAAACTATTTAGGTGGCTTTGCCCGTGCTTTTGTTCCCTGTCAGGAATTTTAGTAGCGATTTAAGACTATTTTACACTTGACCCAGGCCCCATTCGAGAATCAAGCTTTGCTAAAATTGGTGTAGAAGTTTCCTGCAAACAATTAAACCAATGACATTATCTCTTCACTCTGGTGGTAGTTGGAGGTATCCAGTCCTATTTGTTACCATACAACAGCCTCTATAAAAACAGTTTAAATCCACTAGATCCAGATTTTGTTTTGATCTGCACAAATGTTGGAAAACCACCCTAATTCGAAATGTTAAAAAAGTTCAAATTTAATTCCTGGGTTCTTCCATGACCCATCAAGCTTCGTGATAATTGGCTCAGTAGTTGTAGCTTAACCCTGCTAAAAATAAACAACTCAAGGCAGAGGAAAACCTCCTTTGCAGAGGTAACAGATTATATCAGATGCAAAGTGGGAGCATGTGCTTCTTCCTAGACCTGAAGTTAAACCAGTAACATCCACAAACTGTGTTATTGTCAAAGCTAATCTGTCAATTTAAGTTTTAGTTTTTAGATTGAAACCTTCCTTGTTGCCCTGATCTAAGTGGTTCGAAGGTTTCAAAGTCTCGTTACCACGACCACACATGCTGTCGGCAGTGTGGTGTGTTGCTCTTGATACCTCAGTTTTGTGTGAAGACGTTTTAAACCCAGGTAGACGTTCCCTCCTGTGCTTGTGTGAACTAGCATGTGTTGCTGTTTGTGGTTTCATTTTGCACTGGCTCCAGCTGGAGACATTCCAGCGCCATGCAAACTGAAATCCTGGTTTATGGTTGTGGTTATGTTTCAAGCCCCTCGGTTCATTAGCTGTGGTTTGTAAATACAAGAGGCAACATGACATTAACAGTGCAGTTTTGTGTTGTAAGAGTTCATTTTCGTATCCTCATGTTACTTTTTATGCCTTTTTTCTAAATGTGTGCTTCCACTTTCTTAACTTAAACCTTAACCTTGAGGAACTGAATCCTCAGAATGGTCAAAGACACTGACCTCTTCTAGGATCGCTCCTCTTGTGTTTGCAGCCAACCTCCTTTATACATCCACTCTGTTTATGGCACATGCATGGACCACATCTTCCTCGCCATCCACTACGGCCCTACCCATAATGCATGAGCGCTGTTGCTTCCTGCCATAGTCAGGACTGTGAGGCAGATGCTGTGACTCCTGTTGAGGAGTAGATTCAAGTATTTAATTAGATTTTACAAAGTAGGTCTGCAGATGTAGTGAAATGAGTAAAAATTTTGCTGCTCTCCAGAAAGTTCAGCTCATGTAGGTGTAGATGACAGGACACATTAAAAACAGCGTATTTCTTTCGTCTCAGGCTCTTTCGTCATTTCTCAGTTTACCCCTCTGTGTGCCCCCTTTGTTTAAGTTCCCCCTCTTTCCCCTTCCTCCTCTTCCTCCTCCTCTGTGTATTTATCTCTCTGTATCTCTGCTGTTTCATTCAGTCCCTCCTTCACTCTACCCATCCATCACTCTGCACTCTGCCTGTCGTACTGTGGCACTAACCAGTGACAGCTCGTAGACAGCTTGGAACTCAAACCCTCTCATTACCTGGGACTCAGTGGTTCTCAACCTCTTGCTGCTGTAGAGAACATTTGCCTTCACTTTCGATAACGATAAATTAATAAAAAATGTATGAATCTATATTCTTAATCGTTTCGTTATCTATCCAAAAGTCTGTATCTGGAAAATAGCAAAAAAAAAAAGTAAAGTTGAGCTTTGAGCCAATTTGTATTTCATTGCACATCAAAGCCGATATTAAAACTTTCATTTTATAGAATAAACAATGCAGAAAAGATGTGAATTTAAAAACAAAAATATTTCCCTGTATTCACATTCTATATATTTGGCTGTATTTATATTTTGTTTTTATTTACAGTCATTTATAATAAACCTTACGGTTAAACTGTTAAATAATAAGCCTCAATTATATTTCTTTGTTATTATAACATCTTGAGAATAATATCAGTATCTGCTCAAGGTAGTATATCGAATTGTGCTCTATCACAAAGTATAATTTCAATTTGACATACAAATTTCAGGATCGAGGCTGTGCTCTCTAATGTTTCTCCACAGCTCAGCAGCTGAGAACCACTGATAACTTCAGGCTCTTGTACTTTTACAACAGTTGAACCTGGTTTATATAAACATGAAACCCCCCCTCCCCCCAAACGTAAACCTTCTATGTTGACTCTGTGTAACTTCCCAAATCTCCTTTGTCAACATCAACATCTACATGTCGAATTAGAAATTTACTTGGGTCACGGCATCAAGCCTTGTGTGTGCTCGTTTTCATGTCCTGGAAACGTCACTCAATGTCAACGGTGTCAGTATTTCATCCACCGACCCCCCCCCCTCCCCCTCCCCACATCTAAGATAAACCAGTTTTAACTGTGCTCACTAAATGTGTCCCTGGTGATGACCACACATCTAACATGCCTGATCATGAGGAAAGAAAATGATAGAATAAAGTGTCAAAGAATCAGAGATAAAGAGTAAAGAGCTTAGAGGTTTACTTACATCATATTAGTTCTTGAGACTCTGCTCACCTCCTCTTCTTCATCTCTCCTTTCCAGGCATGTGGGGATCCCAAGGCTAAGCCCTCCTATCTCGTTGATAAGAACCTGGAGTCGGCGGTTAAATTCATCGTCAGGAAGTTTCCTGCGGTGGAGACGCGGAATAATAACGTAAGTGTGAAACCTGCTCGTCACTTCAACCTTTGCTTTGCAATAGACATTTTTATGTCAGAAATTATATTATTCAGTTTAATGCACTGGCTGTCGATTATTTTCATTATAGATAAATCTCCTGGTCATTTCCTTGAATAATTAATTAATTATTTAATCTATAAGTTCTCATAAAACAGTTACAAAAATGTAAATTGCTGTATCTTACATCTGGGGCCATAACAATTCAATTATATAAATATAGTTATTGAACCATTTGCTTTGAACTGATCAATTTATTATAACATTGCAGCTATAACTCAATTTACAAATATGTTCTCTAATAGCTTCATTGCAGTGGAAGATTGTATTCAAACATTAAAACAAGCCCTTTTCCCTTAATCGGGAAAATCAAAGTGACATAACATGAAACCTTTTCTCTCCACTTGGCATATTATATTCTAACCTGCAGATTATGTTTTATTCCCAGAATGGATTGTGTGAACAAGACTGTGATTTTAATTCTGAGTGTGATTGTGCTGGAGGTTTGTTGAGTGAACTAAACTAAGTCATTGCTCATCAAATATTTCTTTTAGCTTTACTTGTTAGCTTAAGTCATAGCTTCTGGCCTTTGTGTTTATTTGAAACTGTCATTAAGGAAGCAGCTGTGTGTATGTGCGTGTGTTTGTGTCAAGCTAACTGCTTTATTCAGTATAACTGTGCAGAAATTGTCTCTTACGTTGTTTTTCTGCTTTGTTTCTGTGTTTGTTTGTGTTTTGCATGCTAAAACTCGGCTTATTCCGGACTTGTGCTTTTTGGTAAGTTTTTGTATCTAAGTTCCTGTAACCTTTTTGTATTTTAGTTCATGTACCTAAGTTTTGCGATAACGTTATTCTGTTGTACCTGTTTTTGAAGCTATTTGCAGTGTGTCTTGCTTTGCTCCGCCTTCTCCCCTCTGTCCTCCGCTGGCAGCTTTTTATACTTTTCATTCCTTCATCGTCTGAGTGACTGTGTGGCTGGTTTAAACTGGGTTTGCCGGCTGGCTGCTGATTGGTTAGATGGCTCGATGACCAACTAGATGGCTGTTTAAATAACGCACTGACTGCCTGCACTAAGGGGTGATGTAAACAGTAGATATAGCTTCTTGTGAGGCCAACTCTGCCTCTTTCATTAAGCAGCACCAGAAACCAGCACACAGGGAAACTAACCTCTACAAATTAGAGATAAATAACAGGAAACAATCACCTCTACAAGTTGGATAAAGATTAAACACTTCCTCATGGTGTAGCAGAAGTTTGAACTCCTCGGTGCAGCAGCAGTGTCCCACACTTCCTTCTACACCTTCTCCCTCTTTCCTTGGTAGTTTAGCTCTGGTTCAGGCTATGGCTCTGAGCTCAGACGCTCACAGCTTCTGGAGATGGGTTTGATTTACATGCAGGATTCTTCGGTCATGTAGAATAAATAGAAACAGCTTTTTATTACCTACTGTCGAGCTTTCACTCTGCATGTTTGACTTTAAAAGATTGACGTCACTCTTTTAAAGCTGAATTATTGTTATTTTGAAATAAGAAACACAGCATCCACTGAGAAACATTTCCAACCATCAGCACGTACAGAGAGAGTTTTGGCTTTCAGTGCTTTGATTAAATTTCCTATTTCAATTCTGTCTTTAAAAACCTAGAAAACACATTGTTGGATGGACAGCTTTAGTATTTATTAAAGACAAATAAGAAATTTAGACTTTGAAGTTAATATATTTTACATCAACTTGTAAGATGATTCATATCTTAGTATATTTGATAGAGCAGAGTAGTTGAGTTTCTAATGTGTTGTTAATGGGACACACATAGAACTTCTCTGCTGCACAGAATCAAACCACATCAAGGGAGGACTCAAGCAGACAAATCATTTTTCTTGGGTAGAGAATCCATTGAATAATAAGAGATTGTGTTAATCACATATTTATTAGTTCCTCTGTAACTGTGTCTTCTGCTGTGTGACTTTACAGCAACAGCTGGCTCAGCTGCAGAAGGAGAAGTCAGAGATCCTGAAAAACTTGGCTCTCTACTATTTTACCTTCGTAGATGTCATGGAATTCAAGGTAGGAAAACGTGCAAACACACACACACACACACTGATGGTAAGCTGTGCTGGAACTTGCGATCTGTTGATTCTAATGAAGACTCTTCTTCATCCACAGGACCATGTGTGTGAGCTGCTTAACACCATCGACGCCTGCCAGGTCTTTTTTGATATTGTAAGTGCAACACACAAACCAGACGACAGATACACCGATCATATTTGTTTACGGATTTTATTAACAACTAGAACAATGAAAATTCTTTGCTGAAGAGATGCTTTATAGGTAAATACAATTTAACCTGTTATAAAAGTGTCATTTTGTTGTTGTTTTTATTTGTCTCCTGCCAGACGGTGAACTTTGACCTGACCAAGAACTACCTGGACCTGGTGGTGACTTACACTACTCTGATGACAATACTGTCGCGCATAGAGGAGAGGAAAGCCATCATAGGGCTGTACAACTATGCCCATGAGATGACACACGGAGCCAGGTAAGCAAGACGCACACACAATAACACATTTGTCTTAGTGTTCTCTTTTACCTACTACAAAAATACAGATTTAACCTGGAAATTGTTGATCAAGCGATGATTCTGTGTGTGTAACAGTGATCGTGAGTATCCCAGGTTGGGCCAGATGATTGTGGATTATGAAAACCCTTTGAAGAAGATGATGGAGGAGTTTGTTCCACATGGAAAGGTACGAGTCTTTATTTTGGTCCCTTTAACCTGGGGCCCCCTAAGTCCCTTGAAACGGTCCTATTCAGTGTTATCAACTTACAACAAAACACTCGACTTTTGGCCTTATAAAAGTAGCACAGAGTAAACCTCTGAAGTAGTTCTGCATGTTTACAGTGTGATCCACCATGTGTGCAACAGATATCATCTTTTTAAACAGAGGCACAGTTGCCATAGCAGCCAAATTTAGCTCAGTGAAACACTAACGCTGCAGTTTTAACTTTAATACACTTCATACACAAATGAAGTTGGATCATGTTACATGACAGGGACATATTTTATAGAGTTTTTCATGCAGTACAGAGATGCATGGTCATCCACAAGCAGGCAGAAATATGAACTCACATCCAGACAAACTGGTTAATTTGGCTCATTTGTCATAAATATACCATAAAACTGGGCAGTTTTTTTAATAATATCAGTACAGTAAGTTTCCGTGTCTGTTATGTATCTTTCATCTGTCTCTTCCTGCCCTTCCTCTCCTGCAGTCCCTGTCGGACGCGTTGATCAGTCTTACAATGGTTTACCCCAGGAGGAACCTGTCTGCCGACCAATGGAGGAACGCCCAGCTGCTCTCGCTCATCTCTGCCCCCTCCACCATGCTCAATCCTGCTCAGTCAGACACGGTTAGTATGGCAATAATGGAAAATGGTATCCGTCCAGACATAACTAAAGTGATGTGTTTTAAAACTAAACGTGTTTCTTGGGATGACGCCTCACTGACCTCTTACGTTTCTGTCTTCAGATGCCGTGTGAATATCTGTCACTGGACGCGATGGAGAAGTGGATTGTTTGTGAGTTCTGCAGGAACATTTCAATCCTTCATCTGACTTGATCAAAAGGCGTCTGTCAGCACACACTCATATAAACCCCTTCTGTTCTCTCTGCAGTTGGTTTCATCCTGTGTCACGCGGTGCTGAACACCGATGCAGCGGCGTTGTCTCTGTGGAAGTTGGCTCTGCAAAGCTCCACCTGCCTCTGCCTGTTCAGGGACGAGGTCTTCCACATCCACAAGGCTGCAGAGGATCTGTTTGTGAACATCAGAGGGTAAAAGCCTTTACATGTGTGGACACAGACCAAGAGTCAACAAAGCTTCACCGATTTGTGTTCAAAAATATATATATTAAGCAGTGCTAAGTACGAGATAGGAATTTGAAAATAATAAACCATATTTTCATATATTAGAAAACCATATCACAGTATAATGCAAATGCTCCGTTGCTTTGTTTTTTCCAGGTACAACAAACGCATCAACGACATCAGAGAGTGCAAAGAACAGGCCCTGTCTCATGCGTATGTTTATAATCCTTTTCTCATCCCTTCATCATATTTCTACTTTTTTTTCCTCTCTTATTTTATCGCTTCTTTTCACTGCCCACATTTCCAGTTTTATCTTTTTTTCCTCATCCCCTATTTAACCATCATTTTATTTGTTTCTCTCCGGGAGAGTGTCACACAGACAGATCACCTCCTTCCTCCCTTTATCCCCTATTCAGTTTTTTCCCTGTTTCATCCTCCCCTCTTTGTCTCCCCCTCAGTCTGATCCCTGCTTTTATCCCCATTACTTATTCCATCTTCCCCTTTCATCTTCTTTCTCCTCCTGCTCCTGTCATCCTCTTACTTTTTTGCGTCCTCTGGCGGGATTGTCCTGAAAGTGTCAAGACATCGTTTAATCAGGCTGCTGGTGTTTTTTTGATGCTCTGCTCTGACTTCCGCTGCCTGTCTGTCTCTCTGCAGAGGCTCCATGCACCGAGAGAGACGCAAGTTCCTCAGATCGGCTCTGAAGGAGCTGGCCACGGTTTTAGCGGATCAGCCTGGACTGCTCGGTCCTAAGGTAATGGAAAATCAGTGATTCCCATTCATTATCTAGACTGTGGTTTTCTGCCATAGTCTAATTTCGTTCATAAAGAACCAAAATAATGTTTACTCTTCCCATAATAACAATAGAGATCTTTAAGTTAGTGTTTTGCTTCGATGATTCCTTGTAGAGTATTTGCCTCATACTCGCTCATTCACTCCACCTCGCACACTTGTCCTATCGTCCATAAAGTTTTTACCATCCACACAGACAATCAGACGTCATAGTTTCATAGTTTTGCATCAACAAATACAAATGTCAGATAAAGACATAGGCACAATATAAACTTGAATATCACCTTCAAACATTCAAAATGTCAACCTAAATGTCCTTATATTATGACTTGGCTCTTTTCTGTGGACTTTTGGAATACGATAAACCATAATGAAATTTTAAACCATTGCAATACCAGTTTTTATGTTGCTTAGATTTTGCAGCTTATCATGGCCAATAGATATTACCATCGTAAAACAGGTCTGAACACCAGAGGCCAGATGGCGACCTTGATAAATCTGTGACAGAATTTAACCATGAGCCAGACGGACAGTAAACATTTTGCATATTTGGTTCAGAGACTGTGAGTGTGCACATGCTTCCAACTGCTCCTGGAAATTCATCAGAAATCTATTTAAATCACATTCTCTACTTGCCATGTTTCTTCATTGCATTCTCTCTCTCTCTCCCTCACCAGGCGTTATTTGTGTTCATGGCGTTGTCGTTCGCCCGTGACGAGATAATATGGCTTCTCCGACATGCAGACAACATCCAGAAGAAAAGCACAGACGACTTCATAGACAAGTACGCACCTGCTCCCCTGCATCAACATTTCAGTGTACATCTAAATGCAATTACCTCCAAGTCCTTTGCATATTTTCTGCTTCGCTGCCTGTGCACCTCTCGTCTGACTGTGTGTGCATGTTTGTGTTTTGCAGACACATAGCAGAGTTGATCTTCTACATGGAGGAGCTCAGAGCTCATGTCAGGAAGTATGGCCCTGTGATGCAGCGATATTACGTCCAGTACCTGTCAGGGTTTGATGCTGTGGTGCTGAATGAGCTGGTGCAGGTATACACACATTCATACTCTTCAACACACACTGGTAAAACCACACACTAAATACATACACACTCTAACATACACTCAAAGCCGCTGTATGTGGTTCTGCATGAGTGCAAATATTGTCTTTTAGATAAACACAGACAAAAAGCTTTAATCTTGTGTCAAAAAAAAGATTCTACCACACTGCTCATATTTTCTAACCTGAACTTATCCTCTGTCTTCAATGTAACAGAACCTGTCCGTGTGTCCAGAGGATGAGTCTATAATCATGTCTTCATTTGTCAACACTATGACCTCTCTCAGTGTCAAACAAGGTAAACCATTACTTTTTATTTACAGCAGCTTTAATTAAACTCATATTAATACATAAACAATGTATGAAATAGGGTAATCTGGCTTTATATTTGATACCAGAGTCTGTGTTGATAAAATTTGAGTTAATTGTTATGTTTGTGTTGCAGTGGAGGACGGAGAGGTGTTTGACTTCAGGGGCATGAGACTGGACTGGTTCAGACTGCAGGTACACACACACACACACAAACACACAAACCTACTTAAACACATTTCTGAAGGTCAAAGAGGTTCTGTCAGTGCAACGTGTCTTTACTCTGTTGTTGGTTTGACTGTTTGTTTCTTTTCTGTTTTCTTTTCTTCAGGCCTACACAAGCGTCTCCAAGGCCAGTCTTGGAATAGCCGATCACAAGGAGCTTGGTAAAATGATGAACACCATTATCTTCCACACAAAAATGGTGGATTCTCTGGTGGAGATGCTGGTGGAGACGTCCGACCTGTCCATCTTCTGGTGAGACACACACACTAACATACACACAAGTAGTAGGATGAACTCAGAGAATAGATCTTATCTTCAGACATCTTAATAAAATGACTATGTATGTTTTAACTGTGTCCTCATGTTTTGTGTGTGTGCGTGTAGCTTCTACAGCCGTGCATTTGAGAAGATGTTCCAGCAGTGCTTGGAGCTTCCCTCCCAGAGCCGACACTCCATCTGTTTCCCTCTGCTCTGCACACACTTCATGTCCTGTACACACGAGCTCTGTCCTGAAGAGGTAAAGACACACACACCCATGGGCACATCTATTGTAACACAAACATAATAATGATGACAGTAATATTCAGTCGTGACTTATGTCCTTTTACTCTTCTTCCTCGACAGCGACACCACATAGGAGATCGGAGCCTGTCGTTGTGTAACATGTTTCTGGATGAAATGGCCAAACAGGCCAGAAACCTGATCACAGACATCTGCACTGAACAATGTACACTCAGCGACCAGGTGAGGAACACAGGCAAAGGCAGCAAGTGGAAAGGAATGACTAGTTGTTGAAGATTATCACTGCTCTCATGTCTGTAAAGTGAATATAAAGGCCACAGCAGCAGCCTGGAAGCTAAAGCTGGAGATATACGGTGCAATTTAAACTTTTTTTAGATTCACGACTCGTTTCGGATTCTGACTGAAGTTCAGCTTCGGTTTGCATAGTTTTTTGTGCCGTTAATAAGGAGAGCAAGGAGCGATCAGATGCTCCTGACGGAAGGTTGGACGGTCTGATGGATTTCTGACCTGTCAGCCGTCTTCATGTTATCGCACACGAGTCAATTCCTGAAACTCTCTTGGGCCAAATTAAAAAACACAGTGAAAGTGAATGGGGCCAACAGCAGTGTACAGTGTGAGCGTATAAATTATTGCTTTGGTTTCCCATCTTATACGATTCACTAGTTCAGTGTGAGGTGGAATTTAAAGTTGCACAGTGTTTTCTCATCTTTGACACAAAGACTGGAAGTAGCTCGCCTGACTCAGCAACTCTACAGCTCATCAATTATCAAATTTTTATCTTGTTTGTTTAATCCATAAAAACACAAAAGTCGAAAAATGTCAATCAACCATTTTATATCGGGTGATGTACAGGACTATTTTTCCTTCTGGCTCTGACCAGTTGCCTGGCAACCAGTTGAGAGTTACTGGTCCCCGCCAAGTTATGTTCCGAGAGAGTTATTGATCAGAAATGAGAGTTGTACCGATCTTCTCATTAAATCTCTCTGGCAGAAAGCGAGTGAGCCCAGTTCTCGAAACATCAAACTATTTCCCTTCAAGAATGAGAGAAGAGTCTGAGAGAAGTTTTCAGTGTCTGGATGTTTTCAGCCCAAAGTTAAAGTCTGATTGATCGATAACAAGTCACATTCAGACTGAACTGGTTTATAAATGAAGGAATGAATTAATACACAAAGTTTTCTTGACATGTTCTTTAAAATAAACATAGTCTCTTGACTTTTATACCCATTGTGTAATATTACATGCTGTCACATTAATGTGTTGAGTCCTTCCGTGATGCCTGTCGTTAAAAGCTTCTTAAGTTCTTCTGTATCAGGATGCTGCGTTCACATATTTGAGTAAATCTACTGAGCTTCATTCTGTCTTTCCCTCAATATCTTCTCTTTCTCTGTGTGTCTGTGGTTTTCTTTCCCCTTGACTCTTCTTCTTCTTCCCGTCTCCAGCTGCTTCCCAAGCATTGTGCGAAGACTATCAGCCAGGCCGTGAACAAGAAGAGCAAGAAGGCGACGGGGAAGAAGGGCGAGCCGGAGCGGGAGAAACCGGGAGTGGAGAGCATGAGGAAGAACAGATTACTGGTCACCAAGTTAGTAACCAGAGAGGATATCATTTTGTTCATGTTCACTTACAGTTCTTTGTTTTCTTTGAATATATGAATACGTAATTACTACTACCAGTTATTAATAATAGATTAATAACCAAATTTTTATAGTTTGTGCTCATGTTGTTTATCATTGTACATGTTGAGTTCTTGTGATTTTTTTCCACATTTCCTTTTTATATTTGTGTTCTTTCTATTTCTGCAAAGAGTTTTATCATATCTTCTAAAGCCTGTTTTATTATCTTTTATTCTAACAGTCTGGACAAACTCCACACAGCGTTATCTGAACTCTGCTTCTCCATCAACTACGTCCCCAACCTGGCAGTGTGGGAACACACCTTCACACCCAGGGAGTATCTCACCTCGCACCTGGAGATCCGATTCACCAAGTAAACACACACAGAGAACAGTCAACGCCTTTTTTGTGTTGAGTTTGGACGTAGCTCCTTTTATGTACCTTTTTTTAAATTAAAAAAAATACTATGCATTTAACTGTGAATAGAAGAATCATCAATTCCTAGACAGACAGACGGCAACAAGACTGTTTCCCATCCGTCACCAGGTCCATAGTGGGGATGACGATGTACAACCAGGCGACCCAGGAGATAGCCAAGCCCAGTGAGCTGCTGACCAGCGTCCGGGCCTACATGACGGTGCTGCAGTCCATAGAGAACTACGTCACCATCGACATCACCCGCGTCTTCAACAACGTCCTCCTGCAGCAGACGCAGCACCTGGACAGCCATGGGGAACCAACAATCACCAGTCTGTATACAAACTGGTACGTTCAATTTAAAGCCTGATTTTAAAAAAGAAAAGGAGATGGAAGGTTTTTGTTCCAGCATGAGGGATATTTCAGAATCTCATGTTGTACCTGTGCAGACTTGCTTCTTTCCTGGAGCCTGTGTTCTCAGATTTCTAAGAGACTCTTTCATTAAAACAATTGGTAAAACCTCTATTTTTTATCGCTCCACAGACAGAAATCATTTTCTACAGTTACATGTTTCTTTTTTATTCTCTCTGCAGAAAATGTTTCAGCACAAACATCCAAATGTCAGATGGGTTAATCAAGGTGTTTTGAGTGTTCTCAGATTTGCCATTAGATGTATATAATATATTTATATTTTGTGTGTTCAGGTATTTGGAGACGTTGCTCCGTCAGGTCAGTAACGGACACATCGCCTACTTCCCTGCCATGAAGGCCTTTGTCAACCTGCCCACCGAGAACGAACTGACTTTCAACGCTGAGGAATACTCTGACATCTCCGGTACAAACACAGAGCAAAACAACAGAATTTAGTCAGCAGGTGAAAAATATCATGGTGCTGGTGTCCTTTCTTGCCTATTTAATATTTTCTTATTACTGTGTTGTTTCACAGAGATGCGTTCTCTGTCGGAGCTGCTGGGGCCGTACGGGATGAAGTTCCTCAGCGAGAGTCTGATGTGGCACATCTCGTCACAGGTGGCGGAGTTGAAGGTACTCACACTCACACACACACAATGGACTATGCTTTACACACAAACTACTTAAACCCTAAAGTTTGAATCTCACAGGATCTCTTCTGATTTAAAGGTTTAAACAATGCAGATTTGTTTCAGTTCATGTCCGCTAACTGTGTGTGTGTGTCCATGTAGAAACTGGTGGTGGAGAACATGGAGGTGCTGACTCAGATGAGGACGAGCTTTGACAAACCAGAGCACATGGCTGCGCTCTTCAAGAAACTCACCTGTAAACATACAACACACAATACACACACACACACTATATATAATATCCTCTGGTAATCAAATCTTTCCAGGAAATATTTAGAGAGCTGAAGAGTCTGTGTTCCTGTCAAGTTCTTGTGAAAGTGTTGATTTGAGAAACCAATTCTGTATTTTTTTAATCTTGTTGTTAGATTTTCCAACACTTGTTTCGAATACTATTAACTCTCAGCAGGACACAGCTAAAACTCACACTTCTTACAAAGGAAAGCCGCCTTGTTCTTCATTGTGAATTACGTTAGTGTCGAAGCAATATTTATTCCCACTGATTGAACAGTTGAAGCTTTATTGACATGTATTTGACTGATGTTTGTTTTCATGTGTTCTTGTAGCTGTGGACAGTGTTTTGAAGAGAATGACCATCATTGGAGTCATTTTGTCTTTCCGCTCCCTCGCTCAGGAGGCTCTCAGAGATGTAAGAGACACACACATTCACACACACACACCGTTTTTAAATGTACCAAAAATTATGCTCTTGTTCTTCCTTGAACATCATGTTTTATCCCCATCTCTCCTTCTCCAGGTCTTATCCTGTCACATTCCTTTCCTGGTCAGTTCGGTGGAAGATTTCAAAGACCACATTCCCAGAGAGACGGACATGAAGGTGAAACAGACATTTAAAAAACGACAAATAAAGTAACCTGTTGTCAGGGTTCAGACGTCCTCTCCCTCCTGGTGTGTATGTGAATATCAAGTCTCTTTTCCAGGTGGCCATGAATGTCTACGAGCTCTCGTCAGCCGCAGGTTTACCCTGTGAGATCGACCCGGCGCTGGTCGTGGCTCTGTCCTCACAGAAGAGTGGTGAGACACAAACACAGGAATAAAGCCTGAATCCATCTTCTGCAAATCTGCTCTCCTGAGTTTCCTTCTCTAATGTCTGTGTGTGTGTGCAGAGAACATCAGTCCGGAGGAGGAGTATAAGATCGCCTGCCTGCTGATGGTGTTTGTGGCCGTTTCACTGCCAACGCTGGCGAGCAACGTGATGTCCCAGTACAGCCCTGCCATCGAAGGTAAGATGACGCGATATTCCAACGCTTTGTTGTGATATGAACAAGGATTTATTAATAGGAGATCAGTCAACGCGATTTTATGTTTGCAATCACCATGACATCGCAAGAGAAATCACAATACGAGCCTCTGACGTCTGTTTGCTGCAGAGTAAACTTTCCTTTTTCATTATCTCCACCAAGCAGGTTACTTGTTCATTGGTCTTAATGTTTAGGATTATGCTAAAAGAAAACTAAAAGAATCCAGTAAACATATTCAATACTGGGGGCGTATCCAGGAATACTTTCTTTAACATTGCGAGAAGGCGTCTCTCAGAGGGATAGACTCACCTACTGCTCTTCTCCTTCTCGTGTTGTATTTCTCAATCTAATGAAGCTTGATCCTGAGAAAATATGTTTTTCTTTTCTCGCAAACAAAGGCTCATACGGGGTTAATTATCACCACAATAATCACCGTTAGATATTCTGTCCTCCAACTAATCGATTGACTTATCATGGTGGACGGACTGAGAGCAGAGCAGGAGAAACTACTGCGATATGATCTGCTGCATCTGCTCTGCATATAAATGAGACTGACCCCGTGCCCTCAGTTTGATTCATGTGTGTGCACACGATTACTCATTCTCTCATAATAATGAGAATAAAGGTCAGTTAACTCCGTGTGACCCGTTTAATCCTTATTTGTTGCAGTGAAAAGATTCATCACGTTAACTAAACGTGATATATATTTTTCAGTGTAATAAAGACACTGTTGTGGTTGAATGAAGCTTTGATCAGGTCTCAAAGAGTTGTCACTCGGGGATGAATTATCAAGACGTTGCCTCCTAACAACCTTGAAATGAAAGGCGCCATTGTTAATAAAGAACAGTTGAACAGGATAATGAGTTGTAATAGGCTGCAGCGGCGTTAGTATGCAGACGGCGTATTAGCATGTGATTGGTTTTCCGACAGCACATCTCACGACGGTGCAATCACACTAAACATTTAGTGAACGTACAATTACACGCACCTTCTTTTTATGCATCTGACAAACACACACGAGGTAACTGTCATCTGCATGAAATACAAAAATGAGTTTCACCTCTGGACCGGAGAATCTGAAAAGATTAAAGAGCCACACACTTGACACATCATCAGAAATCAACCCAGGATCAATTTGTTCTTATTCTCTTAATAACCCTGTGTGTGCTGCCCCCTACAGGTCACTGTAACAACATCCACTGCCTGGCCAAAGCCATCAACCAGATCGCTGCAGCTCTCTTCACCATCCACAAGGGGAGCATAGAGGATCGTCTGAAAGAGTTCCTGGCTGTAAGACAAATTACTTTATTAACCATCATATGTTTAGACCTCAGCTGCACACGACTGCTTTAGAAATTGGCTTCAAACTGCAGCACAACTCTCTAACATGTAGTAATGTGTGTGTGTGTGTGTGTGTCTGTGTGTGTGTGTGTGTGTGTATAGCTGGCCTCATCCAGCCTGTTGAAGATCGGCCAGGAGACGGACAAGATGACGACACGTAACAGAGAGTCTGTTTACTTACTGCTGGACATGGTGAGAGAAAGAAAACTGAACATAGGATAATAACACATCTATGTGCTTCTACCATCTAACAGCCTGATTGTGTTTCATTTTGTGTTTCAGATTGTGCAGGAGTCTCCCTTCCTGACCATGGACCTGCTGGAGTCCTGCTTCCCCTACGTCCTGCTGCGAAACGCCTACCACGCCGTCTATAAACAGAGCATCAGCTCGAATGCGTAGAAACACAGTGCACACACTCCTGTGCTGTCTGCCATTAGAGCGTTAGCGCTCCTACCACTACAATTACACACTAAGAGCATACACTAAAGACAAATTAAACACGCTAAACTATGCCTAGAATGCCTCAACGTACCATCCTGACGACAACAAACACACAGTCAGTGTCGACAAAACGTAACACTAAACGTGTAGCATTTAAACAAGTCCTCTCTGAATTCAGAACAAATACTGTACATTAAAGAAAACACGCCAAAAGAACACGTGAAACACACAATTCATCGCACAAAGACAACAAAAATACACGACATGAGCAGAAACTGAAACACACAGATACACACAAGCTGGATGAAGTTGGGGGATCAGTGTCTTTATTTTAATCATTGTACTTTTTTCATGATGTTGCCAGGGACCATAACCACAGCAACACATAATATACCATATGTTTGGTTGGTATAAAAGAACAAAAATATAAATATATAGTATATATATAGTTGACACTAAAATATTCTTTTGTTTTTCGATGAAAGATCAGAGATTTTCAGTGGCCAGCTTCTACGTGGTGATGGATTTTGGATGCTTACTTTGGGAATGCAAATGGTTCTGATGTGATGTGGGTTTTTTATTTTTATTATTATATTTTGGTTTTATGCAGGAGGTTCGTGATAATGTGTTGATAATGAAAGACATGTTGCTTGTTAATGTTAGTTTACACACACACACACATGCTGCGATGTAAAAACTACAAACACTAATCTCTGAACATTTCATAGTAAACACACACACACACACTGACAGACACACACTTGTAGAACATGGTGATGTTTCCTTTCTTTTTTTCTAGCTAGTCGTAACAAACTTTTTGTGGGTAAAGATATAATATCCGTATTCTACTTTGATGTGAACTGAGCTCGTCTGTTTTTAATGTTCATGTTTTTGTTATTTTTATGATGACGACAATGATGATGACGACAACGACGATTTGCCAAATGTGTTGACACTAAAAAAAAAAAAAAAAACAGCAACGTGTATATCAGGGGCTTGGAAGTGGTGGAGTGTTTGGGTGTTAACGGGTGAAAACGCCATTTTAAACGTTTGGAAGATTCCGGACACAATCCGCCTGAATCCGCAGCAGCTCGGTTACACGATAACTTTTTACAGTGGGAACATACAAGTTTGAAAATACTGCAGTGAAGCTACAGTGTAGTTCAGGAGCCGGTCGACCCGTCTTGCTGTCAGAGACCGCGCTAATATTCCTCTCAACTCTCGTGGTCACGGGCTGTAATTAAAGATGGACGACACTTCTTAATATCCAGAAATGAAGCCAAAACATCCTGGTTACAAACGCCGCCATCTTGAGCGCCATCACACCTGTCAATCACGACCTGTCGCCCTGTTTTTATTACATTAAATAACAAATTAAAACCAAACTTATCCGACACTAATACGACAGAAACCAAACATTTTAATGTGCACTTTGACCTTTTAGCTTGGTCCCTTTCCCATCCACTAACAAGGAGGATGCTGGGTTTATTAACCTATACTGCAGCCGGCCACCAGGGGATGATCAAGATGCTTTGGCTTCACTTTGGGGGAGCTGTCATGGCGTCCATATTTATTTAACAGTCAAGGCTCCTGATTGGCTCGAGGACCAGTAGGTGTTTTTCTTCTGCTCTTTTTTTTTCCAGTAATGAACAAAACATAATTTATATGACATCTTGCAAAAGTAGTTCACGTTAATGCTTCAGATCGACGGGAACAATAGATTTAAAATTAAACCGATTCCTCTGACCTGTGAAAAGTCCGGAGCTGCAATAACACGCTGGGTTTTCTTTAGTCGTCCTCCGATGAACTTTCCTACGTGAGCGGTTAAAATTTTTGTGCGACGGTTATTCGGGACCTGTTAGAACAGACGGACGGACGACCTCTTTCAAAGTGCAGTCATTTATTTGTCTGAATGGAGACGTGGCAGAGACGACACATTGAGACACACACACAGGATGCGTCCTTTAGGTCGGTCCCTCTGCTCGTGTCCCTCTAACACCACGGATCTGTCAACGCTCATACTGCAAACTACACACTCCAAAACTAAAAGTACACAGTACAGACCGTGTGTGTGTGTGTAGTCAGTAGTGCGCACTATGACCCGGTGAGGACAGATCCGTGGACACATTCTGCCATTTGGTGTGAAATGGTGGTTGTTGCTCTTTTTTATTTCTAACCTCTTTTCTTTTTCTTTTTTTTTTGTGTCTCTAATTCCACCGTGTAACTTAAATGACATGAATAAAATAAACTTTAGGGCTGTGTCAGACCTGAGCTGTAAGTGTGTGTGGAGGGGATCCTGGTGGAGGTGAGAAGTGATTTGAATTTAAATGTTCAGCTCTTACTTAGCTGATAAAACCAAATCATGCTCGATTAAATGTCACAAATGTCTTTAGAAAATTCAGTTTTAAGTTAGAAATAACTGTCGCACAAGCTTTAATATAAAACACTTTTCCTCTTAAAGAAATCGGACCTGATTCACCTGCTGCCGTCGTTAATTAAGACTTAATTGCATCGACATCCACAAATGCAGGATTGACGGATTCACCTCGGTCACTGATCACTTACAGAAGTTAAAAGTATCAAAGGGATCTGCAGCTATTGAAATATAAACATCCTCTTAAAAGGCATTTAAATAAAGGGTCCATCTTAAGTATTTTTCTCAGTCCTGTTGGAGGCAGAGATTGAATTCTACAATGTTTGTTAATGATTACATGTTTTCTGAGAGACAGTCATACTCTAGTCTAAACTATATAATAAATATTTGTATTACCTGTGCGACAATGAAAGAGGTGTTGAATAAGATTTTAATTCCACATTATTAACACTGCAGAAATGTTAATTAAAAAGTAAAAGTTCAACCCTGAGTACAGACGGCTGGAATTAAAAACAGTTCATGGAAACTTTCTGCTTTTTCTTCATTAAAACCTCGTCTCACCTCCCTTTGAATATAAAAGGAATTTGGTTCCATTCGACAAAATTAATCTTTGGGTGTCTGAGACAATTATATTAATCAAATTATATAAAACCTTCAACATGAATATAATTATATATTATGATTATCAAAATACAGATATATATGATTAAGCCATTTTAATAAGAGCTTATGTTTATTTAGAAAAGCTTTGATAAGAGAAGATTTAAAAGAAGAATCAGTCTTATTTATATAAACAAATGTATAAATGTTGCAGTGAGACAGGTGTTTTCCTGCTGTGTCTCACAAAGGCCACCAGGGGGCTCCCTAAGAAAACACTGCTGTAATAAAGAAGTAATGAAGTTAAATGATGTCAGAGGTTTTTTATTCTAAGGTTTTATTGTGTAGAAAATCACAGGTGACATGTTATTGCTGTAAGTGATAAAAACTAAAAAAAAGTCACAAAGAAACAAACTGGATATACAGAAGATTAAAAAAACGAAATGTCTCAGTTGAAACTGTCAGTCATCAAATATCATTTTGTCACTGCAGGAAAAACACACGTTATAATAAACACAGGTCAAATTGTCTTTATGCTAAAAGCTAAAAGCTGCAAGTATTTAAGTTATTGCTTTATATTCTCAGTTTTATCTAAGCTGATGTATTTTACAGGTGTTTGGTGTCGAGCATCTTTAAACGTCGGGTCACACTGAACATTTAAAAACATGAAATCAGCTGTCGGCAGTTTAAGCACCGTTCTGATTCATTTTTACTAAATATTTCAATTAAAAACAGAAAAAGTGACAGTTTGTCTTTGCTACAGCTTCTGCAAAGAAACAGTTTGATGCTTTTTAAACTGAATATTTCTTTGGGTTCTTGACAAAACTAAACAGGATTAATGGATTATGACAATAATTAATACATACTTCTAGTAAGTATGCTTGTTTTCAGTTTTAATTAACATTACGTTTTTTAATTTATTTTCCTAGTAACTTGATGTTGGTGACAAATCAGTGGTTTTATCCTCTGAATGAATTTTATTAATTTGACCAAAGTAAAAAATTAACTTCCACCTTGAAGCAGGTCGAACAGCGTAAAGAGTAAAAGTGGATTTCAGTTTGTGTGGATGTGCTCAGTGATGTCAGCTCTGGTTTCTCACTGGTTCGACTGGGAGAAGCTGCTGTCACATGGTTCCTGATCGGCTCTCCACTGAAAATCAAAGTCCTGTCGTGTTGCTGCTGAGCTGAAGCTGGAGTTCGTATGTTGGTTCGTCCAGAATAACAAAAGAGGTAAATTCATCCCTGGATCAGTCGTCCTGAGGGATGTTCTCCTCCTCTTCCTCCTCGGGCACAGCACTATCCAGTTTCCCTGCACAAACAAAAACTCAACTTAGATTTAACATTATTAAATAAAAACAAGACACTTACTGACCTTTAAATACATTTTGGAGGTTCCTCAATTTGAAACTGTGGCGGGCCTCCAAGAAAAACTGTCTTAGAATATAATTCAGTTATCAAAACTTTTATTGTCAGATTTAAGCTGCTAAAAGCCTGAATATGTTTTTTTTTACCACATCATCACTACAAACAGCAGATTCTAAAAATGACACATTAAGTGATGGTATCCGTTTAATTTACTATTCTTGTTTAATACCTTCCAATAAAATTTCCCATTTACTCACTTAAAGTGTAAATATCCCTGTAAATACCGAACAAATCAAACATTAAAATTAATTTTAAACCACATAATTAATCACATGTGCACAAACAGTTATTACCTGGAAGGAAACTGGAATAAACCTGTGACTGAAAAGAATAAGAATCGTGTCGCCTGAATAAATCATCAAGTTTCCTGCTTCACGTCAAAACTCAGCATCAACAGGAAAAACCTGCTTAAACCTCCAAGAACAAACCTGAACCACAGTAAATCCGTCTGTGGCAGAAAAACAGAAATGAATGAAAGTGTTGATGCATGAAAAGTTGGACACAGGTTTGAAGAGGAAACGTTTCCCACATCGGACTGATGTATTCATAACTTCTTCATGACGTCACTCGACTTCATACGAATCATTTGTTGATCTTTCGATTGTCGTGTTTTTCAAAACATATTTTTCTTGACCTTGATAGATCAGCTCGGAGAATTAATCATGTGGAGATAAACTCTCAGGTAACGAGCCTGCCAAGTTTGTTGAAGATCTTTCCATGTGTTGTTGAGTTATTTTGTACAAACACACACATTCGTTGTAGACGATCCAACCAAAACCTCTAAACTCAACCAGTTCATGCAAAGTCACACACACGGACAAACACACACACACACACACACACATGCAGGGTAATAACACTCTGACTTTCAGTAAACGTTCCAATATATTACATTTTTATTCACAGCTGTTTCTACACACGCAAAACTTCACCTTCAGTATTTAAGTTTCCACTGATTCTGAACATTTAACTTGTGTGTGTGTGTGTGTGTAGTGTGTAGTGTGTAGTGTGTGTGTGTGCGCGTGTGCGTGTGTGTGTGTAGTATGTGTGTAGTGAGGCAGAGCCGCCATCAGATGGACGACACAGTGTTGATGTGCAGGAGAGAAGCAGCGAGTTAAATATGATCTGATGAACAGCGGCAGGAAAAGAGGAGGAGGAGGAGGAGGAGGGGGAGGAGGAGGAGGAGGAGGAGGAGGAGGAGGAGGTCGGTTATGGAGAGATGAAGGAGAAGAAGTAGAGATGGCTATCGGGAAACAGAGTCAGGACTGGACGCTTCCTGTTTGTGGTCACGTGACAAATCTGAGACAGAAGCAGAGAAAAGGAGATGATAGAAAAGTGATAGATGGTGAGGAGGAGAAAAGAGAGAGAGAGAGGATGAGAGAGTGAGAGAGAGAGAGAGAGAGAGAGAGAGAAAGAGAGAGAGAGAGAGAGAGAGGAGTTAGTGGTGTTTAAAGAGCAGAGTGTAAGTGAATGAAACAACACAACAGTGAGTTATTAGTAACACACAGTGAGTGTGTGTCTGTGTTTGTATTTGTTTCTTTGTTGAGCGAACGCAACACAAAAAGCTCAAAGCTGCACACATCAATTTTTGGCAACGACAACAAAAAAGGCAATAAACAGATAACGAGACACAACAGCCAATACCTGCTGTGGTCACAGATCGCAACTGATTGGACAAACGGAAACGAAACAGGAAGGAAACACGCCTCACGTGAAAGCAGCATTTCCTTCCTCAGCCAATCAGCAACAATCTCTGTCGAAAGCAGGAACCTTTTCAGTTTGAAGTTTTCATATTTAATCTGTTGTGTTTTGTGATCTGTTGTCGAGACGAAAGGAAAAACTCTAACGACAATTTGAAGAACCGAACGATAAAGGTTTTTAAAAGCTCTTAGTTTTATTTATTTTCCTTTGAAGAATCTTGTTACGATCGTTTTGGCTCCGACACAAACGACATTGAGAACAATCTTTTGTTGTAAAAACTAATTCTACTTTATCTTTGCGTTCGCTGTTCAAAATGTGTGTTTTGTGTTGCTGTCTTAAATTAAATAGTTTACCCCCTAAACTGTTGCTCTCGGCCACTCCTCTCTCCTGATTGGCTAACGGCACCTCGTTCCCGTTGGCTTCCTCTGGCCCGTTGTGATTGGCCCACAGAGGACCGGTGGCATAGAGCTGCGCTGTGATTGGGCTCAGCTGGCCACCGTCCGTCTCGCTCAGCCCCGCCCCCAGGAGATGTTGCTCCACCCCCAGCTGAAGCTCTGAGGAGAGAAGAGCACCTCTAGTGGAGAGACGCTTCAACTACAGGCATGTTGCAACAAAGTGGGAGGGGATTAAAATCGAGACTTAAAAATCAAAACTTAGATTTAAAAAATGGGGGAAAAATATCTGAACTCAAAAATTTAGGAGAAAACCAATCGATGAAAAGTAACTCAAAAAACATAAATATTCAGCTCAGCAGCCACTAGTAGTCGACTGAAGAGAAGTTCATCTCACTGTAGATGTTTATGGAGGAAGTTTCGCTATTTCACTGTCGAACTTATTCCAATCAAAACCTGATTTAATGTAAACTTTCATGTTGATATCTATCTTGTAAAGCAGCTTCCAACGTTTAAACTCCTCCTGAGTTATGTTCTCTTAAGTCTGTATATTAGAATTATGATATGAATTTAAAGACAAAGAAAGTCTAATAAAAACTGCATTTTAGCCTTGACATGAAAAACAAAGCATCAAACGCTGTGAAACCACAGTGTGACAATAAAACCTCTTTATTTAATTAATTAAAATAGATTAAGAAATGCAAACAAATTTTTCCTGATCCCACAGAATGTAAAACGCTCACTGAGCTGGATTCAGAACGATTATTCAATCAGTCGGTTTCTGTTCAGAGGGATTTATGAGAGAGTGCACGCACACACACACACTAACACACACACACACACACAAACGTACACACAATCAATAAAAAAGAAAAGCTTTTACAGTCTCCGCTTCCCGGAACCAGCTCCGCGCTGCACTCAGCTCTGCACCATTATGTATTTTCTTCCTCTCTTTCTTCCCTTTTCTTTTTCAAGTTTTCATTTATACATAAGGTCACTGCACCAAAAGGTTTTCACTTGGTCTATTAATTAATCATAGGTTAATTTATGGTGATCATGCAATAAACCAATTAAAGGTCTGCGTCCGATTCCCCTTTAAAATCAGGTGCTCTTACAAATTGGTGAATCTCAGTGTCAGCTGTCAATTATGACGTATCGCCCCTTTACAACTACTCAAAACCAAACTTAGCAGAATCATCAACACTTGAACTCACGTTATTGTCTTAACAACGACCTCAAAAGACAGAATTCATTTTCCACTCGGTTTCTAATGGGATCCTAACCCTCTGCAGCAGCGTCACTCTGAGCTCGTCACTGTCTTACAGGCAGAATCACATGTGATGTGATGGAGAAGCTCTTCAATTGTTTTATAAATTATTCAGCACGAGTGAGGATTAAAAAAACAACATCATCCAGTGTTTCAGAGATCAGATCCATCAGAATGCATTCGTAGAGTCGACGATTTCAAAACAACACCAGCTCAATGATTCACGTTCTTTAAACTCTTCAGTTCAGTGTCACTTGTTTAGTTTCTTTGCTCGACGTCTCCACAGGTTAAAGCTTGAATCAGAACTTTTTATTTTAATCAAGCACTTTATTAGGAACCTTTACACAAGTGTGTTTATGCAACTATCCAGTCAGCCAATCACGTGGCAGCAGGACAGCATTTAAGTCTGGAGCTTGTCTATAAATATTCTGTTGGTCGACTAATCACTTAATCATCTTTAGAGTTCTGGTCTATTTCTGTGTACTTTGGCGTGTATTTATACTTCCAAGTATTATAGTGTCAAGGGACTACTTTCTGCTGATTGGCCGAGGAGGTTGATTCAGTCTCAGAGGGACGAGATCCTCCAGGTTTGGACTCAGACTCAAGACAGAGTTTGACCTCGAGTTGACAACGAAAAAATATATAATAACAACTGTCTAATCCTTAAAAAGTTTAACTTCTACTTGTTTGACTATTTAAGGGGAAATTCTCAGTTTTTTAAATGTATGAAATTGCAGCAGAACATTTTGATATTGTGATTTAAAGTAAAAAAATAAGAGCCCCCCATCCTTCTGCCAGATGTACCGACGTGAGGCTGAAAAACAAAACCAAAGACTTGAGACCAAAACCAGGACAAAGAAAACAGGAGAGTGGGGGGGGGACCAGAAACAGAGAGACCATCGTTGTGTACTAAAACAAAAACACAACGTCCACACAGAAAGCAAACACACAGAGAGACTGAGCAGAGACTGTGGACACAGCTGCAGCAGATGTTCAGGAACATAGAGGCAGAACTGACATGTGAAGTCATCTCACATAGATTACATGCAGATTATTTATATATATACTGTATATATATATATATATATGAACTGATGCATATCTGAGTACGTTTCTCCTAAATGTCTCACAACTCCTTTTCCCTCAACCGAGGAGGTTTTCAACTGTGTTTGTTGTTGTTACGCAAAAACGTCTGAATCAATGTCGAGCATGAGGAAGAAAGATCAGGAAAGATTCCATAAATTCTTTATGAGCGATTTGTTGCAGATCAAAACTAGAAGGCTTCTCGCACAGCAGAACATTTCAATTAGCCAGATTTTAGTTTGGATCTGCACCAAATTTGAAACACTAGTAAATATCAAGAATAATTAATTATTCTATGAAAAATAATTCACTGATTTGGCCCAGATTTTAAATGTTTTTGCGTAATCCTGCTAAATAACAGACAAACAAACATAGATGAAACATAACCTGTAGTAAAAATGTGTTCTTCTACTTTTGAAACATAGCTTATTAAATAAAGTTTGATCTGGTTTTTCTTTAAATCCACTTTCAGAACCAAAGTGAGTAAAATAATCCAGAATGAAAAGTTTTTTACTCTGAAAGACGTTGAATGAGTTTTAACTCTCATCGTGAATGTTTCTCTTTAAGACTTTGAACAGTGGGGATATTGATTTGATTTCTTTGATAAACCTGCAGACACATTCTGCAGAATCAGGGGAAAGTGAAGAGTGTCCCGTGTTTACCTTTCATGGTGGGGGGGGCGAAGGTGCTCTGCTTCCTCTGAGACGAATCTGACTCCTGCAGAACAGAAGAAAACCAATTAGAACCTGATCAGAAACAGTAGAAGGAGAAATCAGGGGATTTTAATATAGATTTATATTAAAAACACAAAGATTTTCAAAAAGACGAAGGATGAGTGAGACACATCCTCAGTGAGTGACTGTGCTCTTCAACATAATGTAACAGACAATGGATGCGTTCTGTTCTGATGCTCATGATGAAATATTAATATCCAGCTGGGTCAGGACAGGATGCACCGTGCTGCTCTTCCTAATCTTATTATGGTGAAACAACACTGAGTCAGTTAATCTGCAGGAGCTTCAGACCACAGACGCTGAGAAGCTTAAAGGTCACAAAACGATGATGAAATCTGTGAATAAAAACTTTATCTTTACACTTCATAACTTTATGATGAACTGAAGGTAAACAGTGATGATGGAGAGACGTCAAAGTGAAACGTCAAGGTGTCAGGAGGACTGAATGTAGCAGGAATATCTCAAGAACAAAATCAAATTTGTGAGAATCATTTAGATTATAAGATCCTCTGATTAGAGTTTGGTGTTCGTAGATCAACGTCACTGTGACCTCACAAAACCCTTTTATTTACATTGTGAACGATAAAACTCCAGAATGACTCGAGAGAATCCTTTCAAATTTGTCAGAAATGTTCACTTAAACTCACGGAAGAACTGATTAGATTTGGTGGTCAAAGGGCAAAGGTCAAGATCACAGTGACCTCACAAATCATCTCAACTCTGCCTCTTGGGAATTATTTTATATTTTCTAGGACTCAAAGATGAGCTGATTAGATTCCAGGGGTCAAAGGTCACAGTGACCTCATACGAGTCTGGGAAAATAAATGTATGTCGACTGAAGCTTCAACCAGAGTTATTCCAAATAAACTTTAGTTTTCTCCAGTACATTCTGACATTATCTTTACTGGTTCCATCAATGCTCCAGACGTGAGGTTTGACTCCAGCTGCTATGTGTTTTTCTCCACTTCACATCCACACTTAACAAACCTGTGATTCTCCGCTGGCGTTGTTCTGATCTCCAACATCTGCAGGAAAGACCAGACGGCAGCAGTGAGCAATTTCTCTTTTTACTCATTTTTCAGAAGTTCATTTTTCCAAATGTCTGACACGTTGCTATTTGTTATTCTGCATGACAGACACATTTTTCAGCCTGAGAAACGTTTATCAACACGTCTGCTGGTCCAAACCACAGCTGTCAGGTTGGGTCGTGGTCGTTTCCTCTGAAGCTCGAAGCGACGCTGGGATCGTGCGGAACAAACGACTGGGAGGTGATTTCCACAGGATCAGAAAGTGCAGATTTTGAATTGTAAATTAGGTTTGCAGGATTTCCTGGAACTGAACAATAACGTCTTTGACACCTGCAGGTGAAAAATGTGTGTGTGTGTGTGTGTGTGTGTGTTTGTGTGTGTGTGTGTTCATGATGACGTAGAGAACTGTGTTGTATACAGTTCATGTGTTTTTAATAGTTCTCAGACCTGGATGAGAACTCTGCAGCCCAAAGGAACCAGGTTTTTTACACACACAAACACACACACACACGCACACACACAGAGGGGTTTCTGTTCTCACCTCTGCTCGTCCAAACCACAGTGGTCAGGTAGGATAATGGATCATTATGGTTTTGTTTCCTCTTGTGGTCTGAAGCTTTTCTGTGTCGTGTTAATTTGTTTGTTTGTTTGTGTAATAAATTAATTCATGGATCTTAATGGAAAGATAATAATTGATGGAGACTGTTCAGTGTCAGTGGAGGTTTGAGATCTTTTCTTTGTTTGTTTGCAGGATTACTCAGTAACTACTGAGCTGATTCCAGTGAACCTGTGTTGATGGGTGAGTCATAGTGAAGCTACGTTCTTCTTCTTAGTTTAATTTGTTAGCGTTTGAATGGGATTCGTTGACAACAAAGATCTGTAAGGTCCTTTAAAACTTTCAGAGAATATTCGCATTTATAGAAAACGGTTATTTTCAGTAAAACACGTGCACTTGTTATTCTGAGGCTGAGCAGCTCAGTGTGTTTGTGCAGCTGCAGCTGGAACTCATCTCTCTCACTGGGACCAAGAACTGAGAAAGAAAATCTGTGAACTTCTGGAACGAAGCTCGACCTCAAGTCAAGAGACAACCGAGAATAATTCAGTCTCAATCCAGATCTGCAGTTTCCACAAAGACGTAAAGTTCTGAAATGGTCAATTTAATATTTGGTAAATTCAAAGATTTTGATTTCTCAGTTTGTGAGAAAAATCTCTGTTTAATAACACATCAGGTTCCTCCAGCTTGTTGGAACCAGACTCACAGAGCTGAGCTCACAGAATGGAATTAGGCCGATTATTCAATCAGTTGGTTCCTGTGTGGGGGGATTTATGAAACACAAACACACACACACACACACACACACACACACACACACACACACACACACACACACACACACACACACACACACACACACACACACACACACACACACACACACACACACACACACTTGAGGCATCCATCAGTCTGAACACTGGGATCACTTTACAAAAAGCTGCAGCACAAATCTAATAAAGGTTCCATTATAGTCGCTGCTTTTCAGTTCTACCTCCCCCTCGCCCCTCCCCCCCACATCTACTCCTCTCACCCACTCATCTCTCTCTTTCTTCGCCCCCCCCCCCCCCCCCCCCTGTTCTCACCTGTGCCAGGTTGTCTGTAGATCTGCAGAGTCGCAGGAGTCGGTCGTCTGCGGCGGATCTGAGGTGAACACACACAAATCATTTTCTATTTCTCTTTCTTTGAATGATTATTGAAAGCCAAAACATCTCCTGGTGCTCTGGACCATGTCTTGCATCCTTCAGTGTGAAAGGTGCCACACAAATAAAATTAAAATACAAATAAAGTTTTACTGTATGTGTAATTAGGCTTTTAAAACACAAATCTCAACTCTGCCCTGATTCTTACACAATAAAAACACAATGGATACTTTAGCAGTTACAAGTCGAATTCAGTTTATTATTTTAAATGAATCTTAAAAACATAATTTACCACTTAGAGCTTTAGGACCCACGTTATTCAGGATTATAAAGACTTTCACTCATACTGCAAATAGCAAATATAATAAAGGAATCACCATAAAAACAGATTTTCTTTATGTTGTCTACCTCATGGTTTTAATGTGAATCTTCTAAAACCTACACTGATCAAATTGTCAATGATGTAAAGCTCAGGGTTTAACCTACTATAGTGTAAATATAAAGACTCTCAGCTCTTGCTCAGAGGAATGTGGACGTTCATCGTCATCCTGGACGAGCGACTGGAGGTTTACAAGATGGTATCTCGTAAAAAAAACATCACTGACATTTATCTTTAAGTCCTGGAGACGGGTTTCCAACACAGAGACCCTCCAAACAAACACACACACACCCACACACCCACACACACACACTGAGGGGCCCTAATCTGTCACTGTTCATTTACCAGCTTCCTTAAAAGCGAACGACTTCCTGCTTCCAGTGACTGAACACCTCGTAAAGACATCAGCGAGTTAAACAGAAGCTGTGGGAGAAGCTTCTGTTTCCTGTTCACGTTACAAACAGACCTGTGGGGTTCACGTCTCTCTACCTGACTTCTACACCTCTACTCGTGAAGGCTCGCTCTGTTTGTCACATCCTGTGTTTTCCCAGAATGCCTCTCTGCACGCGCCCTGAGAGAATGGGCATAAACTGGCATCGGCCGCAGATCGAGCGTGACAGGAGTGGGTGTAACGTACGTACATGTCCCCGTCAGAGCGTCACGTTTACATCATCAGCTGCTGCTGCTCACATCAACATGTAAACACGTCAACAGCACATGGATCAGAACATGTGTGACTGTAACTGCAGCAAATATCTCAGGAATGTAGAGTAGTAACAGTTTATTAGTATATTTTATTTTTTAATTCTCACTCAAACAAGGAAAATGTGACACAACAAACCACAAACACACAAAACACCTCAAAGTGTCTCACACAGCTCAGTGGTAACATGACAGTTACACACGTTTCACACACAATCAGCAGTTTTCATGAGATGTGACATACGCACACATGCTGATCTGCACCCACACACTGTACATTCCTCACAGGATCAGGGATAGTGGCCCCATTCAGCCCCATGGACGCACAGCACACACACACACAGGGACACACACAGGGACACACACAGGGACAGAAACACACTCACATGTTCGGCGGCCTGTGGGTCCAGCTGTCCCTGCAGAGGAGGCACAGCAAACTGGATCTTCTTCGGACTGCTGGGCTCCATTATCACAGACTGAGAGGTAGAAAGAAAGACAGACGGAAAGAGAGAGAGAGAGTGTGTGTGTGTGTCTGTCTATGTGTGTGTCTGTGTATGTGTGTGTGTGTGAGGAGGAGGGAGCAGAGAGGGAGGGAGTGGTCTCCTCTTGGCTGCTGGGGTCCATTATCACTAATTGACAGACTGAGAGAGAGAGAGCGAGAGAATAGAAGATCAGTTATTGCAGCGTTTTCCAAAACACTGATGAAGCGTGAAGACGTGAAATCGAGTCAGAAAGGAGAAGTGAGATTTTCATAATGTTGTTCTGAAGATAAATAAAAAGAGTTCAAGGCTCCTGACTGCAGCTTTATGACTTTTACAGATTTAACCTTCTCATATCAGAGTCCGGATATTTGGTTTAAATACTGATAAGAGATTATTCTGATGACATCATATTAAAGTGTTGTTTTGTGGTGCACATGTATAGTATGAGTCTGTCATCATAGGTCACAAACCCAGCCTCCTCCATGTTAACAGATTGGACATGGGCCCGACAACAAAGTCAAATAAATTTTCTTAAAAATGTGTTTATTCTTTTAATGTGTTCTTTTATTTATTTTTTACATTGCTCCTTTGTGTAAATCGGCTGACTAACAAACAAACAAACCATCACAAACACAAATAAACACACAACCATCTCTGTGACAGTAACATTTGACCAATGATTAATTGAGACTCACACGTTCACTAAACGCACAAAAATCATCACCTTCAGGCAGGAACTTAAAATCTCTCCAACAATTATTGTTCTCCTGCATCCTTTTCACTGTGTGTGTGTGTCAGTTTATGTGTGTGAGTGTGAGTGTGTTGTTGGCAGTCTCAGTGGAAACACTTTGTCTCAGTGGAGACATCTGGAGAGACTTACTGGCTACTGTAGGTGGACACATCACACAAAGAGCCTCTTGTGTTTGTGTCTTTGTGTGTGTTTGTGTGTCTGTGTGGAAACTGAACGTCAGACAGAAACGACAGCTGTGACCTTTTTGTCTCACCTGCTCTTTACACTTATATCAGTTACTGTAAGAGTTGATTTCTTCTTCACACGTCAAAGCTGAACTGCAGGAAGTATTTTCATTTAATTCATTAAATACTTGTCGAAGTAAAGAAACAGAAGAAGAGAACAAGTACCTCTCGAAATTCATACAAACACAAATAATTAAGATTTCACTGAACTTGTTTTCACACATAAAAAATGCAGCAGAAGTTCTGATGTCACAGATATATCACATTTTAATCAAAACAAAGCATACTATTTTACACTTTCAATTAGAGACACACAATATGACATCACAATATTTCCACCACGTCAACACAGAACACACACGCGCACACATGCACGCACACGCACACGCACACGCACACGCACACACACACACACACACACACACACACACACACACACACACACACACACACACACACACAAACACACACACACATGCACGTACGCACGCGCGCGCACGCGTGGTCCTGTCCACTGCTGCACAGTCGGACTCACCTGGTTAATAGCTGCAGTGTGTATTTGGGGGGTGCACGTAGCGACAGCGCCAACAGGGCTGCAGACTGAGTGTGTGTGTGTGTGTGTATGGTGGGTTCGGTGCCCACAGGGGCGTGCACGGTGTCGGGGGGCGTGTGCATGAGGGAGGTGGTAACCTTTGACCCTGATCTGAGAGGTGTCCAGGTCTCTGAAGTAGATGTTGATGAAGAAGATGTTGCTGTATTGTTGGTTGTGACATGTGTTGCCATGGTAACATCAACTGCTGGTACTGATGCGGCTGTGGAGGCAGAAGCTTGTAGATGCTTCCTCCTCCTCCTCCTCCTCCTCCTCCGTTACCCTTCTGTGTTTGCTCCTCCTCTCTCTCAGGTCGGAGTTCTCGGATGTTGAAGAGCGTTTCATCATCACCACAGTTCTGAGGGAGCACCTGCAGGTGGAGGGTGGAGACGACCTGGGGGGGGCGAGGCAGGAGGGAGCTAGGGAGGAGGTGAGGAGTTAGGGAGGGAGGCTTGTTCTTATCCTCCTGCCTGGTTGACGTCTCTACCGTCTCATCACCGTCCTCTCCTCCTCCTCCCTCTCCTCCTCCTCCTCCCTCTCCTCTGGATTCCTCCTCAGCAGCATCTCCACTCCTCTCGGGTTCAGGCCCCTCGTCCCGGGCGCTGCTGCAGCTGCTGGAGCTGGAGGAGCTGGACTCTGCCTCCGACTCTTCGTCCTCCCCCTCTGGACCCGAGTCTTCAGCCGAGGAGCTGGACTCGCCGGTGTCCGCTCGCCAGGACACGGTGCTGGACTTGTGGTTGTAGCAGGCGGCACAGCGAGCCAGGCTGAGGGGCACAGGGCTGGATCTGGACTGAACACAGAGACAAGGACAGTCACTCACACTGGTGATCAGACGACTGAATCAGAATCAGAATCAGAATCAGAAGGCATTTATTGCCAAGTAGGTTTACACCTACCTGGAATTTGTGCTGTTTATTGGTGCATACAATGAACATAGAAACATAAAAACACAATAAATACACCACACATAAGAAAAACTATAAAAAAACAATATATATTTATTCACTATTTACTTCTTATTTACTCACTTTTCCTAATATTTATACAAAGTAACATTTATTTAGACATAAACATATCTATATAAAAATATATAAAAGATAAAAGATATAAAAAGTGAGTAAAAAGTGAAATGCAAAATGCAAAACGTATGTTATGCATTTTGTGTGTATGTTTCATTTAAGGAAAGCATTTAAAAGTTAGAGTTTTAAGTCTACAGGACTTTTTTAAATTTGAATAAAGTTCTCTGGAAAGGTGATTATTTAATTGTTAAAAAGGTTCCTGCAGGAGTTTCATTTATCTACTGAGACAAAAAAGCAGTTTAATAAAATATGTGGTGACCCTTGTCAGATTAGATCATTTCTAACCAAAGGTTTAGAGGTTTGTTTACAGGTTGTGATGTGAAATAATAATAAAAATATTAGCACTTACCTTCAGTTGTGTGTTTGCGTCTGCAGACTGATCTTCAGTCAAGTCTCTGGACTCTGACATGAGTCCTGTAGTTTTCTCTGTTCACACAAAACAATGGATGGTGGTTGGTATTTTTCCATCAGGACATTGGTTGTTAGTTTATTGAATGATTCCACACTGACTCACCTCCACCTGTGATTGCTTCACTCATTCTTTCGTCACATCGCTGCTCAGTAACTGAAAGAAACACAAACTTAAAGCTGAAAGAGAACAACCGAGGCCCAACAGTAAAAGGTTTATTCACTAATAATATAATGTATAGTTTAGAATAACTTCCTGTTTAAACTGTAAAATCAGGTTGAATAGATACACATGTTTACGTCTGAAAAACTAAAAAGAAAATATGCTATTAATAATCTTCAACTTCAGAGTTTTTAATAATATTGTGTAACTGGGATGTTGTGATTTATGTTTTGTAAAATTAATTTAAAATCAGATTAATCAACAATGAGAATAATTATTTGTTGCAGCTCTATAAACTGTAACCATGGTTTCTTTAAACTCTTTGTAATGTCTGATAAAAACTCCCCAGAGTAAATTTCATATTTTGGTGTCAACTGATACAGAAACACTAAATTAGAAATATATAAAACTTACATGCTTGTTTTTTTCACGTTCTCGTCTTCAGCTCCAGGAAACTGGGTTTATTTCAACAGCTGCTTCAGGGACCGGCTTCTGTTCTGGAAAATCAAGAGTCATGAGTGTGTGTCTCCTTTATAACACTGGGAGTTCTCCTTAAAACACACACACACACCCTCTGTAAACACACTCCAGGATCATGCACCTTTCCCAACTCCCACCTGTTGAATCAGTAATTATAGCATTTCTTTATTCTACTGTAATTTTATTATCTCTAATTGTCTTATTGTGTGTCATTGACAAACGAAACGTGTGTGCTTGTGCGAAATAGATGTCAACACAAAGACACACACACACAGTCACACAGGTTCACTCAACTTTAAAACATGATTTTATTCAGAGGAAGAAACACTCGTCACTTTGTGCAGAGACACTTAAGGCATGAAAATCTCTGCTGGTTCGACCGAGTTTAAACAGGATGTGGATCAATAAGAACTTTAGGACAAAGATAAGATTCATTGGACAATTGGAGAAAGAAGTTTGACAACACGCGAAATATCTTCATGTTAAATATGAAGTGAGAAACAAGCAGCTGAGTTAAACATAAAGACAAGAAGAGTTAACACTAATTAAAGTGTTAAACTCGGATAAAACCCGGACAGATTATGGATTATATGCTCGATAAAGAAGAGTCGCTTCACTCTTCTCTTGCCAAGAAAACAAACAGATTTTTAAAAAACTAAATCATTCATTTAAAAACACGATTTTTTCAGAGATAAATAGTTAAGCTGCTGTCAAGTCAAAATCATAAGGAGGCACATGACGAACCACAATCACAAACTAAAGCATTTGTACATTTTCTTCAAAAGTTCAGACAAATATTTAGAAACTGATTTTACTTCAAACTCTTTCATCCGTTTCTCTAAAAATCAATTTGTGATATTCAGTTTTAAAATCTCTTGTCAGAGCATTTAACTATAAAACCCACCGGACGCTTCAGGGAACCTGCAGCAGCTTCGGGGCTGAAGCGTCCGGAAAAACACGTCTTCACAGTATTTGTTTTAGAAGAAGTCAAGAAAAATACAGGATCCACAGTTTGAACATGTTCACAGCAAATACTGGAAACACGCGTTTTGGTTAAAGTTATACGAGAGAATAAAACATAAGGCTGCAGCAAATCCAAACGCATCACTTCAGAGAAAACATTAACATCTGGATTGTTTAAAACTTTCAGAAACAAATATTCAAATTTCAAAAACTTTAAAGTGCAAAACAACATCTACACACTGTAAATGGAGGGAAAGTTACCGTGAGGTTATCGATGATATATATTCAACTTATTATTCTCAGTGTTTGGCACCAGGAGAGAAGCCAACTGCAGATTCTCACGTGGCTTCAGGTACGACAGCTGTGGTCACGCCTTTGGGTCTTTAAGGGTAAATAAAATACACAAAGCATTAAGTGTGTTTTGTCCCAGAGGGGGAGGAGTTAACTGTCCCGTGAGAACTTTACACGTGAGGATTTACAGGTGAAGGAGCTGGAAACACCGGCACAGAAACAGGATCCTTCAAACGCTCTGTTGAGGAGTTACCACATAATGAGTCTGCGTGCGATTGGTTTGTTTAACGCCTGTTTGCTTTGCCTTCAGATGACAACGTTTGCCAGTGTTTGAACAGTGAAACGTGTCACAACACTTTTGTAGGAGATTCATCGAGGGCAGAGATTCACACGACTTTGTCTGTCCGTCTTTCACTGCCTAGAAAAATGAGTTTGAATAAAAACAACTTTAAAAAGTTTCCGGGTTGTGGAAAAACTCTTCAGTTAGTTTTTGTTGAATCTTTAATTGTTCAACCACTTATTATTTAAATTTTCTTCACAACCTGTCAACACAAAAGCTTTTCTCTTGAATGTTTTGATCTATAAGGCATTAATAAATAATGTGATTGACCTATAATACTTTTTTCAATTCCTAAGCTGTGATTCCTCCAGCGTCACTGCTGCAGAAATACTTTCCAAAGTTGTTTGTTTTGGCAGCAGAAAGTAAAGCTCCCGGCAGAAAGTGACACACGAAGCTAACAAATCTGCAAACGCCCTCATCTGAAATCTGAGAATCTCTTTTCACTCAATCATCCACTCACGTTAAGCACAAGTTTCCACAAAACCACCAGATACAGAAACCTGCCTCAGAAATGAACTGAAATCATAAAGGTAATTTACAGTAAATATTTTTTCAGTTTATTCTCTTACTTTTCTTGTATTTATTTTATTTGTATGCGTTTGCTTAATTTGCAGTGAGTTGAGCTTCCAGGGCCACCGTACTTCTCTCTCTTCGGAGTCATGTTTGGACGGAATCATCTCTACAAGGCTAAATAATCACTGAGGAAATACACACTTGAAAAAAGGCAGTAACTTGCAACACATTCACAATGAGAGCGCGGGGTAGAACCAACACAACCGAGCAGAAACAAAAACCAGGAGAAGGTGCAAACTCCTCAAAGGAAGCGGAAGATTGAATCAAAGTCTCGTCTTCCTCCTCACGCCAGAAGAAGAGCAAACCTCTGTTCTCGCAGCTAAACCTCGGAGAAGGTCGTCTTCTGGAGAATAGAACAATGGCACGTTTATTGATCTTTGCATTTAAGCAGAAGTTGGCATCTGAAGACCTGAACTCTTGGCCCTGAGTCTCAAAGCTGCTCCAGGATCAGTCTGGTTGACTGACCTCACCACCTCAAAGCTGTCAGGAAGAGGGACGGAGTTTTTTGGGAATATATGGAAAAAGCAGAAAATACTGTAGAAGAAGATGCTTCTGTGACACGGCTGCTGATGTAAAAACTATCTGTACATTCTTGGGTCAATTTAAAAACTGTGAAACATCCGACTCTGGCTTCTAAACTGTCCAGAAAACCGGATGTCACGGTTCTTCGTGTATTTATACTCTTCCAGGGAGTCATCATTTGGTTGCTGGGCTTAACCGCAGATAATATAACTGCACTTTTCTTTCACTTGTTGATTCACAGAGTTTTTTTTTCCAGGATTCCAGCTTCACAGTCGTTATGAACTGTGACTGTGGCGACGTGTTGATTCGTCTTTAAGTCTCTCCAGTGTGTTCTGTTTAATTTCAAGGCTCGAGGGAAAAGTGACCCATGATTCCAAAGTGCACGTGTGAAAAAGAAGAATTTTCCCTCGAGGCCAGTTCCTCCTCACTTCGATGGAGATGATGTCAGCATCTCCGCTGTGACTGACGTTAAAACCCGTCAGAGTCCAGAGCTCAGCAGGTCCTGGTGGACGTCAGGTTGTCAGATGGATAAGTCAGTGTCTGTGTCGGTGGCTGTGTTCTTCGGGCTCGTGCTGCCTCCTCGCTCCTCAGGAATGGAGGCCGGGTCGCCGTTAGGACTCGACAGGAAACCTGCAACACGTCCACATTCAAGTCAGATTCAAGTCCTCTTTATTTTACCTGTTTAAAATGTCATGGAGTTTGTGTTTCCATTCGACTACTTTAGAGTGAACAGGCTGTGGTTTGTCTCGTTCACACGTGATGTTTCTGAAAGATTTACAGAACTCTCGTTGTTTTCTACTACATTAAATTGTCGTTTCCCCAAAAATTATTGGGAATTAATTAAAAATTTCCAGGACCCATAGAAGGAAACGTCACTTACTGCAAGTGCACATTAAAAAACGTGTCTTACGTTCAGCATCGTAAACAGAGCTGTCGGAGAAAGTCCGGTTCCTGCGCTGCGTTGACCTTTGACCTCCACTCACATACTCCTTCTGCACACCTGACCTGGGAAAAGAAGAAGGAGATATGGTTTGGATTTATGAAAACTTTTTTACAGCTATGAAATTCTTTGCTTTGACGTGATATCAAAACTTTTATTCAACATGTGACACAAAAGCTTTTAATTGAAACATAAACATCTTCTTCCTGTGACTAAAAACTCAAAATCTTAACAAATCCAGTTTATTAGTCTTCTTTGGTGCTAAACACCATTTTTTAATGTTCTCTTTGTTATTCAGTGTTGCAATGCTGCGCCCTGGAGGCTACAGTTGAAAATAATTTAGGGATTCATTTAGTTGACATGATTGAAGTTTAAATTAATAGATATTGATTTTAATGTGGATGTAATTTGGGGATAATCCTGCTATACACACAAAAAATTTATGTGTAGTATTTTTTATTAAACATCCTTATAATTTCTTCTATTTTGTTTTTGTTTGCTTTTGATCCAGTTGAGTGAAGCATCATCAACTTTGCATAAAAACTACAAGAGATATAAAGTTATAATTTCTAATGGACACAAAGTCTGAACTCACCTGTCGAAGCTGTAGGTTCCAGGGTGACTGATCGACCTCTTCATCTGAGCAGAGACAAGAGAAGAGTAAAAGTGTGTTTACACTCCTGAACCTCTGAAGCCTCCTTACAGTTTTATGACACAGTTACAATAAAAATAAAAAAATCAGCTAGTAATAAAACAAGAAGAGATGAAAACAATAACGTTTGCTTATGCTGGTGTAAAAGAACAAAATAAGAGTGTAAGTAATTAAAATAAGATTGTAGACTTAAGGGATTTATCTGACGTTACTAATAGTTTTTACCTTTTCAGGAGGTCGGAGGTCAGGGATCAAACTCTGGTTGGCCAGGGTCATACACTCCTCCAGGGTCCTGATGAACGTAGCACAGGTCGCACTGAGAAGAGACGCCTGGAGAAAGAGAGAGAGAGAATATTAATCATCTGCATCATTCACACAAACATACGAGTCGTCTCTGGAAAAAATCTCAAGATAACTTGTTAGAAAAAGTTAGAAAATATTAAGAAACATTCACGTCACGTTTCGTATGATCAAAAGTCCAAAGTTCAGTGATTATCAAAATATTTGCCTATTATTCATTGTTATTGGGACTTAATGAATTTGTTGGAGTGACAACTCAATATAGTTTCTGCCAATCAACGAATCAATTCATTGTTTCAGCTGCAGAGAACATGACACTGTCCTGTTATTAATATTTCGGCCTTAAAAGATAAATAAAAGATAAATGTGAGAAACGATCAAGATAAATGTTTTGTGTCGTTTACCTCAGAAGTGTCTGTGGTCTCTGTGTCGGTGCTGTGCTGTGATTGGATGGTCTGGACTTGCTGGACGAGCAGGTCGCAGTACAGACGCAGCTCAGACATCTTCGTCTTCAGACAGTCGGGACCTTGGGAAAAGGAGTTTGAATTAAACTCTCAAAGATAAATTAATAAACGTGTCATTTTCAATTTCTCCTGGAACTAAATGAATAACTTTAGTAGTTTAAAGACAAAATGAAATGTTTTTATTACATTTAAGACTCTATTAAATACCACACATTTAAATAAGAGTGATGAATTCTAATACCTTCTTCTTAACTTGGCGTTTATCGCCCTCATCAGGTCAAATATTTGGTGCAGCCTAAAAGAGCCACTAACATAGATGTACCAATATTTGTCATCACTTGGTCTTTTCCAAGTTTTCAAGACTGAATATCACCTAAACACAGAATGTGTAATAAACCACAGCTGATACACTTCATCATTTCTGTTGTATTCAGCTTTTTGGTCAAAAATCTTCACTTTTTCAAAGCAGACATGACAAACGGTTAAAACCCGACATGGCCGACGACAGACAGTGTGTTTACCTCTGTGTTTGTGAGTGTCCAGTGTTCCAGCTTTAGACGAACCCAACGCCACCAGCCATCTTTGTCTCTCTGCAGCGTTCACTGCTCTGACGTAGAAATGCTGCTCGCCGGGGATGATCAACTCCAGACGGGTGGAGTCTGTTGAATGAACTGAAACGCAAAAAGGTTTGATGGATGTGTTTATCTTTATGTGAGTAAAGGGATATGAAGGAAATCACGTATATATATGTTCATTTGAGCAGTGGCCCGACCTTTAATCTCACACATGGACATCTTGATGGATCCTTTGCTTCCTTTGCCAACGTCGTCCTCGCTGTCGTAGTAGGAGATGTCTCCGTCCTCCAGGACGAACCAGCGGGGCTGCCAGCCTGAGGACAGACAGCTAGCGTGAGGTGAGGACACTCACTGGGTGCAGATGTGTGTGTGCGTAGATTGTCAATTATAAGACAAAATTAAAAACAACACAAACACTGAGAGAAATCTGTGCCTGTTTGAGGGATGTTTGTTTATTGACCCCGGACAGTGGATGAAGATGGACGACTTGACAACTTCCTGCAGCCCGCCTCCTCCACGTTAGCACACGGGACATGCGACAACCACAAAATCTATCTACATATCAACATTTAGAAGGTTTTTAGGGAGGGGAATCAAGTAATCATGTCAACACTTGTTTTCAACACACATGTATGTTTACATTGTGTCATACTTTACAGGATAAGTGAGTATTTGTGGCTTAAATAACATTTGTTTTGAAATGATTTGAATCTGTTGGTGTTTGATGCTGAAGCTAATGATGAATACAAACTATGTATGAATGTAAATTACTATAAAATAACATAGAGGACAAGTGACGTCATTTAATGTTTTGGTGCTAAAGCTTCAGTTTGCTAGCTTTGCGTGCTAGCTAACTGACACAAACCACCATCACCAGTCATTAGATCCCCGTGTCACCAGCTGACAGAACAGACAGTGAGTCAGACACGTGTCACACAGACACACAGACACACACACACACAGGGACACACACCTGTCATGTAGTTCGTCCATTTGTGCAGGATCCCCTCCATTGTTTACCATCGGCTAACCTAGCCTGTTAGCTAGCTAGCTCCGGGGCTGCACGGGCTAACGGCCGCTTCCGGGTCCCTCGTTAGGAATCGACCTTCATCCCGAGCCGCTGTGTCCGTGAAGTTGTGAGAAGAGGCCGAGGTTCGATGGAGCGGGTTCGTGTCATCGTGTCAATGAGCGATTCACCGACGAGTCACAGACAAACACAGGAGACATGTCAACAAACAGCAGCTGAGTACGGAAGACGAGTGAGGCCAAAAGAAAACAAACGGTCAGAGGAAAGTTACACAGACACCAGCAACTTTACTCAAGTATTTGTACTCAAGTACTGGTACTTTACATTAGTATTAACATTTACTGATGATTCACCTATATTTACGGAGGCTCTGATGAGCAAAAACAAATATAAAACATTTAAAACCATTAATATTCAATTATTTTTGACTATAGGACAATACGGTGAATATTCACTTGTACGTTTGAAGGTCTTCTGCACAAATTAAGTTACCAACTACCAGTAGATGTTAATCAGTGTTACAGGACATGATTCCAGTTGTGCACCTTTGCGTCATTAGGTTATTGTTGTTTATAGCCTGAATATTTTTTGTGTTATTTGGGCCATATTCACCACATTTACCACATGGGCCACCTCAGGTTCACATCCAGATCCTTCCCCATAGAGCAGCCCATAGCTGAAATGGCCTAAAGTCAAATAAACCACTCTCACTTTATTTTACAGTCATAAACACTCCTCTCACTTAAAAATTGAGTATACTACACTGATTCTTATTGGTCCGTGGACGTTGTATTCCTTCTTGTTTGCTCTTTGTGCCTTAGAATTGCCCTCAGGGAAAAATAAAGTGGTTTTAAATTAGAATTTCTTTTGGGCAAATCCTAATGATGTCTGGGAACCATGTTTTAAAAAAATTAAAAACACAATCTATACTTTAAAAAATACAATTACCTTTCAAATGTCTGGATTACACTGAAGGTGCTAACTGTTTTAAAATGGCATGGTTTAACATTGAGAACAATCTAAAGCTCAACTATTTTTTTTAATCCTTTTTAGGCCTTTTGTTGTGAATCTCACTTTATTTTACCTCCGGTTCTTCTTGCTCTAGTGGATTTATTTGATTTAAATACAATTTTACGAGCAGTATTTATTCCAAAGCTATTTAACTTATTTTCCTATTTGTGTTTTGTTGGTGTCTTAGAAAGTTTTATTTATTTTCTGTGTTCGGCGTTATTGTGAAGGAGGTCTGTACCTCGATGTATTCCTGATGTTAAAATTAAGGTTGAAGTTTTTATAGTTTAACTTCCATAAATTTAAAGTTTAAAACAGTGAAGGCACCAGATCAGACGGGAACAAGTGAAGACACAAATACGTAAAAAAAAACAAGACATTTCCATAGTTCTTAATCTCTCTTTATTGCATTAGAACATACATTTCTCATATATATCTATATATATTTTATAAACGTGGATTTGTACACTACAATCTTTTATTGTAACATGTTAGAAAATACTCGTAACGCTCCAAAAACATAGCACTAGAAACAGTTACCAAACAATGATTAGTACATTTCCTCGTTTTTGTTTTTGTTTTGGCCACCAAGAACAGAAAAACAATATGGTGGAGATGGGAGCGTCGATCGGGACGAGAGGAGAGGACCAAGGTCGGTGACGGGCAGTCGGGCGGCTGCAGTTTTTTTAGTGGCAGATGTTTTATCGTTAAGCGTGGATGTCAGATGAGGGGAGGGTCTAAAAGAACAGCTGGAAAGAGGAGCGTGAATAGCGGCGAGTGTCAAAGCAAAGCCCCATGGGAAGTCTTCGTTACTTGTAACCACGTAAATTACAAATGGAGACGCAGGGCCAGATGGCAAAGGATAAAACATCTCGAAACTAAACTTGAGTAGAAACTTGAAGCTGGAGAGTAACATTTTCAACATCGATTACACAGTTTAGCCAAATAACACAAATCTTAAGGCTTAAATCACCAATATTCTTATCAAAGAATAAGCTAGACAAGTGTTTTTATCAGAACTGCTCATCCCACTGAGAATTACCATCCCACCTCCGCAGCTTTCAGCTCCTCCCTTTAATTTACCGGGGTTAAGAGGCTGAAAGTAACCATTTACCAGCAGCTCACAAACTCACGCTGTTCAATGCTCCCTGCTCAGCTCAGAAGTTTAATATTTTAGTAGCTACATGGTTGGTGGAAGAAACCACTAGTTACTCCGAGACGCTCAGAAATTAGTCAAGTCTTTACAAGAGAGCTGGTGCAAATCAATCGAGATGTTGAACAGATGAACAGTGAAGAGGAGAGCAGCAGGGAGGATGGAGGAAGAGTTCATGAAAGCAGAGAGATTCGGCAGGTTGTTGTGACCAGCTCGGGAACAGATGGAGCAGAGAGATGGGGTGTAACACACACAACACACACACTGCGAGGATAAAACTAGCAACACAACAACTAGCGCTGCGGTGGAGGCAGGTGCAGCGGTGGGCAGATGTTCTGACAGGTGGAAGGGGGAGGAAGAGAACAAGGAGACATGAGGCATCAAGGAACGTCCCACTTTCAACCAGTCCCGGGCAGTGAACGTCCTCTACTGGTTTATCAGAGAGGAGAGAAGTGATGCAACACAGTGTATCATCACACAACGATTGTCCTCCTGAACAAACCCCACCTCCTCTTCTACACTATCGTTTTTTTAAGTTTCTTTTCATTTTTTAAAACCCTCCTCTTTCATTTCAGATGCGCACACATACACACACAAAAAAACCCTGTGACCATAAGACATTTATATATATATATATCTATAAACACACACACACTTACACGCACACACACTCTCGTACGAACACGACAGGTAGACACACTTTGACCCGATAGTACAGCTGACTGGTCTGTTAGCAGGAAGCAGAGGATTGGATAGTGCACATGTCAATTATAGCAGAGCTGAAAGCTGATTGGCCGAGAATTACTGATATGACCATCAGGGCTACAGTGGCACAATAGAACAGTACGAGTACGAAAATCAATATGGAATCCGACAATTTCAAGAATGAGACTGCATTTTTCTTTTACTAGCATCTTTATACTCCAGAAGGTTTCCAGAAAATTAACAATATAACCCTATCTTTCATTTATCAAGAAAAACTGTGGAAATTTCCTGCTTCTCCATGTTTTGTATTATAACTTCTGCCGAGGACGTAATGATATTCTGCGTAAGGTTGGGACACGAGTCAAAAAAGGACTCATCAAATGTTGGTGTCTATCTGGATCATGTTGTGGATTCAGGAATTCTTTTCATGGATTTCTTAGAGAATAAGTCAGAGATCTTGAGGAAAACTTCTGGATCTAGAAAATTGAAATTTGGTTACATAGAAGGACTTTGGCAGGAAATTATCTCAAATGAGAACCATTCTAGTCACAAATTTAATTTCTTTGGGATTTTAATTGTAGTTTTGGTTTGTTAATTGAATAAATGATCAAATCCTCTTAATTGAGAATGATAGAACATCATTACCATAGATTCAAAGTGAAGATCTGAGTATGTTTTGTCTCGTTTTTCGCTCTGCAGGACAGAAATGTGCAGTCAATCAAAAGGACATGTACATTGAAGACATCTCACGTTTCCTTCCTCCCTTCCCCCCCCCCCTCTCTCCCCTCTCTCCCTCAGTGAGCAGTATTGTGATGTTATGATGATCGGTTCCTAAGGCAGTATCACAGTACAGTCCATAGAGAAACAACAACAGTACAGAATTACACTGGCCTGCCCAGAACCTTACATCAAGCTCAGGTGAGACACTGACGGCATCTGGAATTTTTCATCTTTTTCTTTTTAAGCCTCCAGTTATTTGGTTTCCACGCGCGTGTTGCTGCTGAGCAGAGTCAGCCGGAATTGTTGTTGTCGTTTTCCTGTCGTTAAAAGTTTACCGAACATTCAAATCAGGAAACAACGAGGGAGGAAATCAGAAAAGAAATAAAGATTCTGAGGCAACTTCTAAATGTTAAAATCTCATTTCCTGTGGTGCCCTGGTAGCTCAGCGGGCTAAGGCACATGCCAAGTTCTTGCAACGTCGTTGGTTTGAAACCGGCTCATTACCACCGTCGCAAGTCGTGTTCTCTTCACATCTTTCCCAGTCACACTCCACAGTGGGAAACAGAAGATGATGGTCATTTAGAGATGATTATTAATTCAACCGTTAGATCATTGGGACCAGCATCATTATAAAGCAGAGTCAAATCAACAGGGGAAGACGACACGACTGTTTCGAGTCATTTAGAGAATAGTTTGTGTCTGGGTCAGTGAGTGGAGAACACTGTGCAAAGTTTGACTTTCTGAAATCAAAACTTTAATCACAGTATTTAAACATTTTCTGAAAATTAGATCACAAAAATTTGCTTTAATAATTTAAAATAAATTATTCTTTGTTTGTAAAAACATTTTATAGGTTAGTTACCTTAGGCTCGGGGAAATAGTGATGTTATAATTTAAAATATATAATTTATAGACAAAATCCTGCTTGGATTAAACGAAATAGTGAATAATCAGCTGAAGAAGATAAAACAAGTTCAATATTTTCAGACTTTTAAACAGTCATTTCAAACAGGCCCCAGTTTGCCCAGATGTTACATTGGATCTTTAATCTTATATATTTAATTATATCTGAAACCATCATCGATTCTGTTCACAGTGGAGTGTGAAGTGAAGCACAAGTAAATAAAAATGTCCACGACAAAGGTTAGCGGAGGTTGCTACTGGACGGGGGGGAAGTCTCCTTCTACTACGTTTCGAGGCCTCCAGTCGTTTCAGTGGCACAACTCTCAGATATAGGGTTCTGGGCCAGAGCTGAGCCAGGAACAGCCCGGCGTGATGTGGGTTGGTTCTGGCACCGAGGCGGCAGATTTCTGATCGGTCTAACAATGCACTGCCAATAGAAATCAGCCAAGGGGGGGAGAAGCGGCGGCTCTGAGAGGCTCCAGGCCGACCATTTTTCTTTTTGTTGAGATGAGAGAGGTTCAACTATTTACTATGATAATCAGACAGTTACTTATTACTAACAAGTGAGAACATCTGGAGCCACAGGTGCCGCTCGGGTGCCAGAACCCCCCCCGTCGTCCCATGTTCGGGTGATATTGTAGTGGGTGTGGTCTATAGTACAGTAGCATCAACACTATGGTCCAATAGACAGATCAGATAGAAGATATCATACAGATGGTCCAATACAGTTATGGTACAACATCTATACATCAACTATACATTGTGCGTTTTTTTTTCCTTTGTTATTATTGTCAAGGGGTCGGGTTAGACTTGGTCACATTACATCACAGCTGTAAGACGGGGAGGGGGTGGGGACAGCGGTGGGCGGAGCCATAGACAAACAGAGTCTGGTCATGTGACAGTAAAACCAGTGTAAACTTAGCAACTGGTGTGGAGGAGCGTCGCTGGGGAGCAACACCGTCAGTAACACAACAAGTGTGTGAGTGGAGAGGCAGTAACAGAGCCATGAAGGAACAGGAATCTAGAGGCAGTGTTTTTACATCCTGAAATATTCAGGAGCTGGAATCAATTCACTTTCCATTCTGGATCAATTAGAGTTTTTTTTTGTCTCCAAAAGCAACGACACATCATTCCCACTCTATCAGAACCTCATGAGAAATATTCTTTAAAAAACAAAGACATAATTAAACCGTGTGCGGTATTTTTCTAGGGTTTAAATTAAAGTTACAAGACATATTTCAAGTACGACAGATATGACGGAATGTCAGAGTCCCAGAATCACAACACATGGAGACGTCACAACTATGCGTGCTGCCAACATATTTAATTTTAAAATAACTAAATAAGACTTACCTGGATGCATTTAAAACCTAGTATGTGACATTTAAAAATGTTTTCAAAGGCTTAAAATCCAGATTACTGATTTTTAAAACCCAGAGGAAACCCTGATTCAACTAGGATCACAATAAGTGCTGATGTTTTAATTTTAAATTGACGGTGGGAGAAATACTTTACACTCCTCAGTTTATTTCTATATTTCTTAATTCCTATTTTATTTTACTTAACTTTCATTAACTACAAACATCTACTCAACCTCTGCTATAAGAAATCTCCCTTATCGATATCTATACTGGACTTTCTTCATGGCTATTAATCTCTAAAGATTCACAGGATTTTTTTTATTAACCGTTGCTATAGAACATGTGAATTAAGTGATATCCTGGAGTAAGAAACGACAGTTAAAGCCTAAAGCTTTCCATAAAGTAGCAGCTGTGCATTCCACTCACATGCCCTGTTTCAAGAAGACGCTATCACGGCCCAACCTGACCAACCCTTCTGTTTATCCATGGCTCCGGTTCTAGAAACAGGGTTTGGGTTACGGGTCGTCGGAGCTACGGGTTTAAGGGGTTCGGACACCGAGGATTTCAAGGGGTAAAGGTTTTAAGGGAAAGGACTAAAGGGGTTACAATACTAAGGGGTTTCAGGAGTCTGGATGATGACGTGTTGAAGTTGGGAAGATGACAGTCAAGGTTTTACAGTGATGAGAGATTTACCGAGATATAGGATTTGAGAGATTCATGGGTGAAGAGCACAAGGTTAGTATGAGTCTTATGGGCGGGTAATGTTAGGATATGACCTTGGCCTCAGTCACTATAGCAGGGTCTTCTATGTCAGCTTTACTCTGAACCATCCTCAGCTCCAGCTGGGGCGGACTGGGCTTCCGACCAGGACCGGCTAGCTCTGAGGGAGAGAGGGGCGGGTGGGGGGGCGGACAAAGATGAATGAAGATAAACGTTAATTTTAAATAAAGACAATTTTGATTATAGCTCCTGTTGATCTTCTTTGGTCTCTAGTGTGAAAACAGAATTAATTTGACATATTGCAAAGTCAAAAGCTTCTAGTCCCACATTTCTTACCGTGAGCATAAGATATGGTCCTCTGGATAACATGGTGCATCACTGAAAACGTCTTCTCACAGGCCATCTGAGACAGAGACAGGTAAAAGAGAACGACTCGGTTTATACGTGTGTCCGTGTCTTCAGGACTCTCTGGGTCGTTGTGTGTTCGTGCATGCGTTTGTACCTTGAGGTCATTAGGATAGTGGTGTGTCCACGCTAGCAGCATTGCCGCAAACAAATCTCCGGTTCCTACGAAAACGGCGTCCACTTTGGGAACTTCTATTCGAACTCTCTGCGTTGTCTTGCTGCCGTCTGGACGAACTGATGCAGCAGAGCATTAAGGTTAATTTATAAACAAACGGAATCAATGTCAAATGCTGTATTTCTAGAGACGTCTCAAAAACAGTACAGACACACACATCACACTCTTAAGACGTCACCTACCCTTACGCTGGCTGCCAAGCGACACCAGGAAGCGGTCTCCCAACCTGGAAGGCAGATCAGACGAGGTGATGACCACCGTGTCCGGGCCCATAGCATGAAGAAGGTCCATGACCTGCACACAGTCAGTGAGGGAGTGTGTTTGTTGTCAGCAGGGAAAGAACAATGCAAGACCACATAATACTAGAACAGCTCAGAACACAGAAAAGATGCAAGAAAGGAAAGAAGAATTAGCTCAAACTGGTTCATTACCTCCACAGCATCTTTCTCTGTGCTGATGTTTTTCCCCGTCAGTAATCTACAACAACAAAGACATGGCCTTAATTGAAAATTAAAAAAAATACTATAATAATATGGAGTAAAAAAAATACAAGAGTCTGAGACTAATTCAAGACGAGATTGAAAATGTTTATGGTTTAAAGTTGTTCTGGTTGAGAAGGCAGAGGGAGACACCACTAGGTGGAGCTACTTGACAGTGAAGGTGGACTCGAGTTGAGCAGAGACGTCTGATAAACTGTGTTTAATGGAACTGGTCATGTTTTTAACACGTCAGTTCATAACTTATATTTGCCTGTTTCTCTGAGGTGATCAATGACATGTATTTAAACACTAAACATCAGATCCAGGCATTCAAATAATTTACAGGAGACACTGACATCAAACTCTGTCACGCTGCTCATTTAACCAGGACAGTTTAAAAAGACAAACATCTCTGAGGTCCTCAAAACTTTATTTTACATGATAATTAAGATTTTATTTGTAGTATTATACTTAATTGTTTCTATTGAGAGTTATTCAAAGACAATTTAAAGTTCCTATACATTTAAATTAGGAACCTGCATAGTTATAAAACAACTTTATTCATTAATTGAAATACTCAAGTTTGATGTCACTAATATATTGTTTCCACTTCACCAAGTATGACGGAAATCTATTTAATTCCATCTTAAATGAAAAGTTTTCTTGTGATGCTACATTTCCATTTGATGCCACTGTGCAGCCACAGAACACAAAGTGTCTTGGTCTTTTTAATCAGGCATCAGACAGCTTCTCTATGAGATCATTTTCTAAAGTATGGATTTAAATGGAGTAATTAAGGGATTAAAACAAGTAAATAAGGTGAAAGTGAAGGAGATGAGATGGATTAGAGAGAAGCTGAGGTGCATTTTCTCTTTAATCTACCCCAAGTTTCTGCAGCCACAAAATGGAAGCATTAGATAACAAGATGAGAGGCATTACATAAAGATGGTTTGTGCTAATACTCTGCTACTCACACAGTTACACAATCAATGAGGTGAAGGTAATTTAAAGAAGAAGCCATTTGATTTCAAAGTTGCGGATATGAAACAGTAAATAAAAAGACTTGACTAGACACTCACTCTGCCTCAAACTGGTTGGGGGTAATAATGTCGGCGACAGGAACCACCTTGTTCTTATAGACTGGATACAGATTCTGGGGAACGTACTGTGGATGGAGACACACGTGTTAGAGTCACGTCACGTAATGGAAACACAGAAATTAAGCTCGTGGGAAGAACTTCACGCTCGGCTAACTCTGAGCTTTTGATCTTTGTTTTCACGGTTTGGAAATTATGAGCGCTAACCGACAGAATATGATCTTAATCCCTGAAAATGAACATATGCACAATGTAATATAGATATACACACGACACAACACACACTCACTGATTTGCTGAGAAAACCCTTGTAACACACCCCCACATGACACACACATATACACTTTATCCCTCCCACACACATTAAAGAGACAAAAAACCTCTAATGACAACACACAAAAACAAACATACTGCACATACAGTACTAAGAGCATGAAGCTGCTGGGAACCTCACCATAGATCCGTGATCACCGAGGACGGGGTCACATACTGAAAAAACAACAACACATCCAGAGTCAGTTCACAGATGTGTACAGCTGCACAAACATTCTCACTAAATACCACATGACAAGGACACTGCAGTGACATGAGTCAAACAGGTCTTTTAAAAAAGAGAAACGTAAAAGACCTGCTACCCGACACGGAACAGCTGATTAGGTGAATAACAGCTGAGCAGCTAGAGGCTAAAGAGTCAGAAGTGTGTGTATCAGGAGTATGTATCAGGTGTGTGTATCAGGAGTGTGTATCGGCACAACATCCAAACCTGCATCTACAGGAAACTGTGTGAACGTTGAATCCTTCAATACCTAAAAAAACTTTCACTGCACTGACTAAAGAAACTCTGCACTTAGTTGTAAACAACTTTGTTATCTACTGGTAACAGCATTTAATGCAGTAAAAGGCTGAGTGAAGCTTGAATGTGTTAAAAACTGGATATAACCCAACTTTGAGACTGTGAGGTCCTGACTGGAGGAGCAGCCACATTACGTCTCCACTGATGCAACAGAAACTGCACATTTCCCAAACTGCATTAATTAACCTTTAGGGGAAAAAGACGAGCCCGAGGCGGATTCCAGGCCACAGGAATAAACAATTAATTTCTCATGTGTATGAATACAGTGCACCGCCGACCTCGGAGCTGCAGCTCTGCTCCCATCAAGAGCTTCAGTGAGACGACTGGAATGTGAACTTTGTGTCGCAGGAACTAGAAAAATTATAATTCTGCTCCAATGATATTTGTATGCTTTTCTGATAGCGTTCTCTTGCCATTGCCTCCACTGAAAACAAACTCTGGAGTAAATACATGGAATATAATCACGTTAAATAAATTAAATAATACACATTCAACACACAGACACACAATGACTGCACAGTATTTAAATGTATTCAGCCTTTTCACTGTTTATGTGTCTTATTATGTCTTTATACTGTTTTTTGCAACTACAAAGCTTCTCTAATTATGTTTTTCACTCAGTTCTGCTTAGATAACTGTTGTGAAAGTGAAACCTCTTGAGTTCAGAACTCACCGTACACCAGGTTGGGGTTGGCTCGCTTTAACTCCTGTACAATGTCCACCACCATCTCCAAGAAGGACGTGTCTCTGGTGTACCCTGAACACAACACACAGCAACTGGTCAAAACAAATTAACAAAAGACTGGGTGTAACAAAAGAAGTGTGATCAATTGGAAGTGGATATTCACCTGTTAAAACGTAGTCATAGTGGTGCACGTTGTTCAGCTTGATTCCCTCATAAAGAACATGAAGCTCATCTGCCGTCAACACCTGACCTTTCCAATGAGAATAACCTGCAGAGAGGAGGGGGAGGAGAGGAGAGAGATATTGTGTTTGAAAAGTGCTGACTCTCAACTTTCACAATCCTTCTATTGTACTGGCACAAGGACACACACACATGCACACACACAAAGAAAGTCCATTATTCTCAGATACTTTTCCAGAATTGATTTTTTGATGCCGACCAGCAGAACTCGGAGCATTTTGTTACGTCCATGTGACGTCTGACTCTAACTGGGCAGAGTGAAATTCAATGAGGTACAGACACACACACACACAGACACACACAGAGCAGAGACTGGACGTGCAGCTTCTGGTCAGGACACATACCGTTCTCCTGATGCGCACACACCTACACTGTGCGTGAGTGGGTGTGTTGACATTGCGTGTGTGTGTGTTTGTACATCGGGTGTATGTGTGCGTTTGGTACTGCATGTACTGATATGGATGTATATGGATGTGACGTGAAAGCCAATGTGAGCGTGCGTTGGTGCACGTCTGTCTGCGTATGACACGTTTGCTGCAGGCCGATGATGTCGCAGCTCCAGGTGAGTCACAGCCAGGTCACGTGGTGGTGGGGGGGTTCTGGTTGCTAAGCAACTAGCTGGGAGAAAGCCAAAGGGGCTATGAGATGAGCAGTCGGGTGTGTGTGTGTGTGTGTGTGTGTGTGTGTGTGTGTGTGTGTGTGCGTGTGTGAGGCAGGCCTACAGATAAGAGCTGCTTCTGTCGTCATCATTTGCTGCTGTCGCAATTCTCAGCGCCTGCTCCTGTTTACTGCTGCATCCCGTCGCTCTTCTTCCTCTCCTTCCCTCCCTCCATCCTTCTCTCCATCATCAACTGTCTGTCTCTCTCATTCATTTATATCCTGTCTCTCTCTCTCTATTCTCCATATATGTGCTTCTTGCCAGCCTCCCTCTCTCACATATGTCAAACCAAAATTGCAAACTCTCCTCTGAGAAATGCCAAATGTTAATTATCCTTAATCCAGGTCCAAGATCTGATTAAACTGCAGCACCAACACAGTCTCATGCATTTCTAGGTTAAGGTCACTCGGACAAACACAATTTACTCCACTGATCCTCTTGTCCTCAGGAGACAAGAATAACAGGGAGGAGGAAACCAGTGATTCTCACGTGTTCTCTGGTTTCGTCCTTGACTAAAGCTTCATAGATTTTACTGGGAGCTGATGGGAATCAAGTCTCAGTTCTGGTGAGACATTTCTGCCACAACATAATTAAATAACATCTGGCAACAACAGGACAGAACAGATGTGAGGAGATAATACAATTTTATGTTTTAGCTCCTTTTGGAACATGTGGATCTTTTAATCAAAGAAGTCTTGTATAGTATGACATCATCTTTCCAGTAATAATAGAAATTTACTAAAGAACCACCTTCAGCAGCTTCAAACGTAGATTTGAAATGAAAGTATTTCAGTATTTTTTCACTCGCCCACACAGCAACACAACACTCATCCTCATCTCCGCTCACAATTATCCTGATTCTCCATCAGACGTTAGAGGCAATTAGAGAGAATAGGTGATGATGACTTGCTTTCTCAAACTATAAAAAAATGAAAAACTACACAGAAAAGGTGCCTGGAAACAGTTTCTGCCTTTTTCTACTTCAAATCCAAGTTACAGAACAGACAATCAGCAGTCTTTCAAGTTCAGAGCATTTTAATTTTGTCAGTATTCTTCTTCGTTGGGGAAGTGGCTGCAGCATATGTATAAAAACAGCTCATGAAGACGGATTCTAACAATGGTCTGATCCTGTGAGGATTCGTGAGTCTCTGGATTGTGTTTGTATTCACGGTGAAGCAACAAGCAACAGCTGAGCGGACGTGTTTGTTTTCACAGCACTCAGTCCATTCAGTCTTCAAGTTTAGTGTGTGTGTGAATTACATTCAGCAGAGAATTACTCGTTCATGGTGCCGGCAAATTACAGATCAGAAAACACAACAAGTAAATGTGATGAGGATGATGCAGAAACACTGAGCCAGTAACAAGATGAGACAAAAATCCTTTTCAGAAATCTGATTATGGCAGCCACAAGTATCAGAGTTTAATTACTGATTTTGATAACTGCAATATAAAGTAAATAATGTAGCTATTCAGATTATTTAATATAAAACATTCATTATACATTTCCACCACTATTCATTATCTTTATTAAAGCATTACAATACCTTAATTAGGTTGATACATACATACTCTTCAAGTACTCATCAAATATATCTGTTCATTAACTTATTTCTTATAGATTTAATTGTACCACTGTTTCTTACCACATGATGTTAAAAACAGGAGCATCAGTGACTGAGACACACACACAGACACACACAGAGAGAAATAAAGTATGAATGGAGCGAGTGGCCAACAGCTGCCTCTGTGTTTAAAGCTGCTCCGGTGTCAGACAATAAAGCTGCTGACCTCCTCAAAATGGGACTCACTGCTCTGTTCACTCGTCAGCCTCTCTAACGCTCCGTAACACCTCATCACGACACCAGAGGCCCTGACTCATACACACACCCACACACACACTAAATACAACACACTCTCACCCCGACAGGAAACACGAAAGTCTTACCCGTGTGGTTGGAGAACTGGACAGAGTTAATGGAGTCCACCTCAAACCCTAAAACCTGGAGACAGGGAGAGAGGAGGCAGATGTCAGGAGCAACGACAACAGCTCTAATGCATTTAATTACAGTCGTATAGTTCACACTCCTACACACACAAACACACACACACACACACACAGTATGCAAAGTGCACCTACAGCCCAAACGAAAAGTATAATAACTTTTAATGATAATTACAGTATTAAAATATTAATATCAACAAGAAAATGACAAGTCTAAGCTTCAGTGTGAGGACGTTAAAGTCTAAATTAAAATGGCTGTGTAAAAGCCCTTTTAACACATAGTGCCCAAAATGGAGAAGTAATTGGACACTTGGGTTTTTTATGGGCAGCTGTTGGTCTTCGTGACTTATTTTTGTGCCTATTCATAGTATATTTGTGTGTCATTTTGTGTCTTTTTTTTGTTTTTGCATTACCCTGAAGGTCAAGTTTGTCTATTATTTGTAGTTGCGGTTGTTTTGCATCCTTTGACAGTCATTTTGTTTCTTTGTGTTCATTTTACATCTGTTTTTTTTATAATTTTGCATCTCTTTTTAGTTGTTTTTGTCTCTTAATTGTAGTTTTGCAGCTCTTGACAGTCATTTTGCATCTTGTTTCAGCTATTTCTTGTCTCTCTCTAGTTGTTTTGTGTCTTCATTGAGCTCTACGACTTTCAATAAACTAATTAGGGCCCGAGCACCGAAACGGTGAAATTGAAAGAATTATTCTTATTCTTATCATTATTACGACCTCATTTTGAAGGCTTAAACATGCTCAAAAATGTTTTAATTTGAACATGTTCTTCATACTAAAAACAAAACAACGTCCTCTCAGTTTAACTTGAGCTGAAATCTGCTGCACAGAGTTGCAGACCAGTTATCTCCTGGTGAGAGAGAGAGAGAGACACATGACTCATCCACATGCACAGCCAATTGTTATCTGAATTACTTTATTTAATTGGACTGAAGCAGGAGGGAGGGGGGGTTGAATGAGTCCTTTTGTTCTCTTCAATTGACTGTAACTTTGAGATACACGACTCTGCTTCAGTGGGGACAGGCAGCGACACCCCCGGAATAAAGGAGCGTAGATACTAACTCCGACCTTGGAGCGACTCGTCAACGCTCCTGCTAATGAAAATAATCTCATTAGCAATCTCCGTATTTGTATCAGCAACGTGAGGGAAACAGGACATGACATAATGAGTCGGTAGTTTAGGGAATACACTCCTGGAGGAAGAGTATGCAAGATGAATGCATGTGGTGCTGCAGATAGTTCCAGTAAGTTATTAATGAGATATTGGTCTTTAAAGTTTGATTCAAGCTTATGAAAACATATCCATATACATGGCTGTTACAGAAGCTTGAATTAAAAAAAGACAGTCGACAGTTTTAGCAGCAGGACCCAAGAACATAAGCCGTCTGTTACAAGATGTTCTTCTGGCTGAACAGGAAGAAAATTGACTGTGGATGTAAAAGCGTGTTTCTGATGTTCATGGGGCTAAGAATATGTTATTTAGGTCACATCCTTGATCACTGTTCATAAGCCTCAGTGTGTGTTTACAAAGCTGCTGAATGAAACGCTTCCACTCAGGCATCTTCAGACGCTGAAGAGAGGATTTTGTATATCTTTTTAAAAGGAACACATTTGGCTTTTCTGAAAAAGACTTTGGTAAATTGAGGGGAAATGAGGAAACCCCTCCTGCGACAGACGAGTTTCTTTAATTAGCATGTGTGACAACACATGCTGATCAGATCTGAGTCAACACAAACACTATATTTACTGAGTCCTTCTGTACCTTCACATTTAATTTGCACCTTATTTAACTGAATGTCAGTGCTGCTCAGACCAAACATATCACTTGCTGCTCTGCTTGAAACTGTTTGAGACTATTAACATGTTCACAATGATTATATCAGACTATAAATGAAGATCGACGACATGACGGCTCCCAAAAGTGAAGCCAAATCATCTGGAACTCTCCCGGGGGGCTGACTGCAGAATCGGGCATAAACCCCATATCCTCCATGTTCGTGGACGGGAGATGAATTAAAATCAAAGTGCTCATTAAGGTGGATTTTACTTATATGATGCTATACAAACAGTGCGAAACATGATTGGCAGCTGAGACAGACTCGTGATTGGTTATTGTGTAGAATCTGGGTCTGAATAATGTCATCAGCGCAAGATGGCAACGTTGGTACCTGGGATAGTTTGGCCTCATTTCTGGACAGTGGGAGGAAGTGGAGACATGTTGTCCATATGCAAATGTTTAGCACTTTAAATGTTGACCAACATCTTAGCTTGAGTGTCCATGCTAACATTGACAACACATGACATACAGCTGAAGAATGAGAGTTGAGATATATAGATCTGAAGCAGAATTAGAACGGACCCTCCTGCTAACAGCGCTAAATAATCTGCAGCTCTTCATCTGACGAAGACAAAAATAAAGCTGGAATCATTCCATTAAAGAAAAAGAAGCCCATTTAACAAGGTGCCTGAAGGCAGCGCTCACGGTTAAATTTAGTTTCTATGTGAAAGCTGAATCTTTTCAGTCTGGCTCCGAGGCCGCCTGTCTCCATCTTCAGTGGCGTCATTAGGAGGAATCCTGGAGCAGCCAATCACAGCCCTGCTTCTTTACAGCGCCGTCTCCATGCCGCCTGACAGGCCTGAGATCCTCCGTCCTGACAGCAGAGAGAGAGAGAGGGATGCCCTGCACGCTCGCTGACATCATCATCATTTTATCCCTGATCTCCCGCACCGGCTGATTCATGGTTGTTACTTTGAAAAATGAGAGCAGCTCCCACACGTACCCGTAGGCTTTCTGTTCAGGAGTCAATATTTCAACCCATTACACTAAACTGTGTCTCTCACTTGATCTGACATGAACATACACGTGTGTTTACGTCATTATTCAATAGGGGTGCAACGATTAGTCGACGTCGTCGACAAAAATCGATGACCAAAATAGTCGCCGACGAATTTACTAGTCGATGAATTGTTGGTGACGTCATAGCGCGTGTTTCTCGTGCCGCGCAGCGGAACTAAACGGCGTTTTACCGGAGGTGCTGATGGAAGTAGCTGAGGAGTGAGCCATCTCGCTCCCTTCCTATCTCTGAAAGTAGCGCATGTGCAATAGCGACAAAACATGGACCAATGTCGGCGTCCGCTGCCGCGCGCAGTCGCGCATCAGGAAGTAAAAAGTTCGGGAGAACTCCACTCTTAACAGCCCGAAAAAAACTACCTGCAGTATTTGTTGCGGCGGACCTGCTCTCCATGGCAGCAGGACACGCGCATGTGAGGAGGAGGCACATGTGACTTCGTAACGGCGACGATGCGGACTCGCCTCTGTCAGATGTTATATATACACGTATATACCTGCGCGCAGGATTCTAGCATCCATTACAAAAATATGGTTTAAACTTTTTTTTAACGAGTTTAAAAGCGAAATATTATCCTATTGCCTGACAAACGTCTTGTTTTAATCAAAATGATTTAGTCTGAAGACTGTAGTTTCGTTTGTTGATGTTTTTATTAATGTTATTTTCCCTGTCCTTTTTTGTTAACACGAAAAATGGATACTTGAATTTTAATTTATTTTTAGTACCAGCACTTGGCCTGTTCTTGGTTCACAGTAAAAAGGGAAACTTAAATTTAAATTAATATTTTTTATTAGCACTTTGCCTGTCCTTGGTTTTAAATGGACAAAAACTTGATTTTTCTTTGCTTTTGTGCCAACAGTACCCTTATATGCAGCAAAGTTTATTAAAAGACATTTTTGTTAATGAAGTATCAATCTTTATTGTCTTTATTTTCAGTCATCACATGCCTTGAACAACCTCAAGCTAAATTTAAAAGCTGCTTGCTAAATAATAGCAATTGAGAATTTGTGTCATTCATAATCCGATTAGTCGATTAATCGTTTCAATAATCGGTGACTAATCGACTATCAGAATAGTCGTTAGTTGCAGCCCTATTATTCAACATCTTGTTCGTCTTCAGCTGAAAATAATTTATCTGCAGCTAATTTGATAAAATATTTATTATTATTATTATTATTATTATTATCACTGAAAAAGTGAAGGAACAATAGCAAATGATCTATCAAAAACAACTACCTGAACATGTGTATGATATTTATAAAACTGATTTCTCCAATGCTTCTCAATTAGATGTTTTATCCATTGACTCCTGTCAACTAAACTTTAACTAACTTAATTAAGTAAAATATTATTATAAGCACAGTGTAAACCTGCTTTACAAAGTTGCTTCATAAATAAAGCTATAATCTTGTTCTCACCATGATAATTATTATGATCTATCATTATAACCGTAAATGTTTACCCCAGAGATCAATTAAGATCCACTTATTAAAATCCATATTGCTAATAACACATTTTGGAATCTCTACTGTGCTGCATTTGTAAACATTGTTTTTACAGGAGCCTTTAGTACAAACAGACCTTAGTCATCAGTAGTATAGTTGAACATTAGCGGCTGAATCTTGAGTGACATGCATCAAAGCCCAGCAGCCATTAGGACGACCGCAAAATACATCCAGGCCGCTGCCAGCTAAAAATAGACTCAGCACTTCTCACAAGTCTTTCAGGATGACGGGACAGGTTCTGTAGCATCTCTCTCTCTATAGCTTCGGCATCAATACTCAGTGCCACACGCAGCTGCTCCAGGAAAATATTAAACTGCAACAATCACCAGCTTTGTCGTTCAGCAATTACAGCCCCGAACCAATCACTGGTATCATCCCACGGTCGACATTAGGGATCATAAAAGGGAAATGATGATCTCATTCACGGCCAGAAGGAGCCGATAACCTGTGTGGCCCTTCACACGATATCAATTCGCCGTCTTGTTCTGGATGCACCTGCGCCTTTTTGGCTCTGGAGGCTCCCATCAAGCACTCTGTAAACTGAACCTTTAGGTAAGAGCTTCATTACGACTGTTGATAGAGGTAATGACTCAACGCCAAAGTCATTTGTTCCTATTATTAAACTAAAGAGCAAGACACATGTTGAGCCACTCAGAAGCTGTGCTCAACAGTTCTTCATCGGCAAGTGCTTCACAGTCCAGGTTAATAGACTGATGAACTGCAGCCCTCCCTTTCCTCCAGGGGCGGGAGTCTGTTAATGTTTATTACCAAAATAAAAACAAGAAATAAAACAAGAAAATACCTCCGTTGAGGCCAGACAGTCCCTTTTCACAAAGAACCATTAGTTATTCTATGAGAGAAAAACTCTCTATCTAACAATGTTTGAGAAAGTTACAAAATAAATCCTGGATCTGCTCCTTAATTGTATGAATTATTCCCATTTGCAACCTTCCTTATCAGTTTGGTCGTTTTTTGCGTAATCCTGCAAACTAACAGACAAAAAAAGAACCTCCTCTGCAGGGGGAATGAAAAACAAACTGAAAACCATTTTCCAACTGTGCTGAACAACCTGAGCGACCGGTCGGTTTAACATTTAACAGTCAAGTTAACCAATAACACAATGTAAAGTATCAGTACATGATTCATTGGTCACGTTCTAGCTCACCGATGGACCATGGGAACTAAGCAGTGGTTTACAGCTTTAAGTGTCGGAGGTGTTTATATATAACGTTACGATAAGATGTTATACAGTTATATTACAGTGGTCTGACGAGTAGAGCTGAACAGAGTGGCCTCTAGTCTGTGTGATGATAATATAAATGCATATTTATGACTGTAGGGGCCCGTCACACCATCGCTTCAGATATTCACAACATTTGTCTCTTCATTGCCCTGCTACTCTCTCTCTCTCCCTCTCCCTCTCTCTCACAGGATCATTCGTGTGAATCCCTGGATGGAGACTGAGGGTAGGAGCCCGGCACTGGGAGCCTGTTTCAGGTGGCTCTCTCCTCCCATTCCACTTCCAGCCTATTGCCATTTTGAAAATCCTTTTTCCTCCAGGAGAGAACCTCGCTTGCTGAAATTAGCACATTTTGACGAAGATTTGAATCATACAATATTACATTTTTCATTCACAAGTGTTTGTTTCTGCACATGAAGGAGAATTTAAAACCTAAACCTTCACTTAGGAGCAATAATGATTCCTTACACTTAATATAAGTCATAATTGACATCTACTATTATGATTATCAATATCAAATATACATTTTGTACCTTGATATCATTTTGGGCCGTATTGCCGAACGCATTTTGTTTTCTAAAAAGCTGAATGATAATGGATTCAGCCAGAGGTGCATCCGTCTCCGGTGCCGACACAGAACAGTGGAGATGAGTCTGTCTAACTGACCATCACGAACACGAGGAGTAAACTGGCAGCGGACTGTTTACCTGCATATCAGCTACCCCCCCCCCCCCCCCCCCCAGTCCCGCTGTCAGCCAGGTAATCATCCAAGATGGTCAATAACACCATAATAAATCTATACAAAGCATAACCTCCTTAATGAAGGTAAACAAAAGTCTGGTTACACCGAAGACAACTTAGTGGTGTGAAGTTTGTGACGTCACAACCTTTGTAACATGCACATACATAAAATCCTTGTATCGATCACCTTGGAGAAACCAGTACAGCTGCCATGTCTGCAGGAAAGAAGGATATCCAGACAACTCAAAGCAGTAAACATCTGTACTGATTATCTATTCATCAACTTCACGTATGATGTATACTGAGGTCGGATGTGTAGTCCAGAAGTTCCCACACACACCATGACCACTACAGCTGTGTAGATGCCCTTCGCTGTCTTGAGCAAATGATTGGAACCAGGGGGACCTGCACAGCGACGACTGGTTAACATCTGGTTAACATCTGGGATCAGGTCTCCCTCTGACCCCTGAGATTATCCTGAGCTCCACCACTCGAACCTGTGGGTGTCAAACCTTCCTGGTTACCCTCATCGCCAGCCACTCATCCAGGTAGGGGTCATTTGATTAACACCAGGTGCTCCAGCAGCATCACACATCTGGGACACATCTGGCGGACGAACAAGGCTTTAACTCCGTCTGATATGATTCACCCTCAGTTAATGGGTTGGTTTGCTCCTGATGGACAATAAAGCTTTGGGGGACAAAACACCTCCATCCGTTATAGGACACCCTCAATGACAGGTGGCGTTCTGTAGTGTTTATTACACTGTTATAAGAGTTTATTACATCGTTTTAACAAACACTACAATGAGATGAAATGATTAAACAAAGATGAAAACGTCGCTTCTTGTTGTGTTCATCATCCATGTAATGTGTGTGTGTATGTTTGAGGGGAAAACGACACCTGTCCTCGGCTATTCTCCTCTCACATCCCCGGTGCTACCAGGCTATTTTCGGGGCTGTTTCCACAGCACCGTCATTTAAGCCCCGACACACTCAGAATACCAGCGGGGATGAAACGTGTCAGCGACGGACAGGAATCCCACCTCGCACCGCGGGCGGGGGGGGGGGGGGGGGGTTAGCGCGAGACGACCAGTTAGCAGGTGGAATGTGCACGAACTGGAAATGGATGCAATTAACTGTCCGACATTGGGTGCATGCTCGGGTATATTTACCTGTAACGGGAACGAGGCGCTCTTGTTGCCCACATATCCCCGGACTACATGGCTCTGTATGGACAGCACGCGGCACTCCATGGCGGCTCCCGGTCAACCGAGGAGGGGGGGGGGGAGCAGAAGCAGATAATCCCGGTACCTCAACGGTGGAGACCCGCGGACATCACGACGAGACAGGGGGAAAAAACCCGGGAGAAACCGACGCGACGCCGCTTGGTCCAGACGTCCGTTAGCTCGTTAGCTAGCAGGCTAACGCAAGCAAGTGTGTCTCGCACGCAAGGATGGTGGCGTGTGTGCGAGGAGCGCGTGTGTGTGTCGCGGTTGTAACGGGTGGTGACGAGAGGCGTGATGGGGGTGACACACACACGCACGCACCCACGCATACAGACACACACACACATACGCAACTATTCTGCACAGGCAATCTGAGAGACCGCCTAAAACCGGCTGACGTCAGGAGCGAGCGCATCCTGATGAGCACATCTGGATGAACGTGACCGTTAACTCTGCTCTCGTGGGCTCTGTTCTGCTCCATCACGTGACCTCACGCAGCCGAATTGTTCATAAACATCATTCGCATAGATTTATTGATCAAATGGGTGAATACTGTGTGAAAATAAAAGGGAAACGGGATAGAAGTTTTATTTGTGCCTGCTTTTATTATGGAGTCTGGTGCTGCGCTTATTTTGTGTGTGTGTGGATGTGTCTGTGCAATCTGTGGTTGTGACTCACACTGTATTTATTACAAAGTCGTGACTGAGGAGGGTGTGTGTGTGTGTGTGTTTTTTTGGGGGGGGGGGGTTCGACTTGGCAAAGACTGGCTCTGTCACCACATCCAGCAGCGATGGAGAGAAAGTGTGCAGACAAATACTGCGAATTAATTCCACTGGGAGAGAGAAATGAAAGCATGAAGCAGGCAGACAGATAAATGGAATCCACTTAGAGAGGTGACGAACTGGGAGCTTCACCTGCTGTTCACTAAGGCTGGGAACACTGGGTAATGATGCTGTAATCGCAGGTCACACACATTGTTGTCAGAAAGCATCAGCCCTGGTGGGAGTAAATCGAACCTAAGTCTCAAGACTCCAGGTCCCAAGTTTCTGTCGTGAGAAGGAAACAAGCTGAGTTCCTGCTGTGAGTTGATCTAGAGCAGGGGTGCCCAATACTGCCTTCGCGATCGACCGGTCGATCGCGAAGGCAGTGTGGGTCGATCGCACGACTGGACAAGAGGCAGTCACGTGGACGCTCCGGCGCACGTACCCACTTTTTTTTTTGCCGTCGCCGTCGCCGCCGCCGCCGCCGCCACGCCCCCCGCCCTTGACGATGTTGCGAACGTCAACCGCGGCGGACTGCTCGTCACGCCGGGTTCAAAACGGACGCGGAAGCGCCGCCGAAGCGCGCCGCGCTAATCCCTAGAGCGCCTGCGCTTGGCTGTTCACAGCGGACGCTGAAGCGCCGCGCTAATAATATCACATACTTTTGCTGTTATCAGCCTGCTGTAAAAACGGCATTTAATCATTTTTTTTCAAGCATATACTTACTTGTTGCTCCAACATTAACTGCAACACAGCCCAACATGTGTCTTCTTTGTCTCATATGTGCTGAGGATCATACAGCTCACTGTACTTCTCCACTTAAATTATTAATTTAATATCATCCATCTTCAAGAACTTGTCCGCTGTTTGCTATGTCGGGTGTGGAGGGTAAATTACGTATTCTCCACTCAAACCTATGTGGAGAATACGTAGCCCAGCCCCCCCCCCCCCCTCTCTCTTTTTATCTATATGACTGCTTGTGTCTGGGCAGAGGGGGACATTTAATAATGTGATTGGTAAAATTGGTAAAATTAAATCTCCAGGACAACAGAAGGGGAATACAAACTATGGGATGCATATTTAATCATTTATATCATATTAAATATAAAATATGTTATCAATGTCGTTTAAAGTCTTTTTTCAGTGTGTTTCCTGGCTCGAAAAAAAGAGGGGGTACGTGCGGGGGGGGGGGGGGGGGGGGGGGGGGGTAGATCTTGTTGAGCTGGTCATTTCAAGAGTAGCTCACAAGCCTATAAAGTGTGGGCACCCCTGATCTAGAGTTTGCTGCCTCTATATTATTTGTGGGTCCAGGTCAGGTCCGCGTCCATAGTTGTCCTGCACTTTTATCTAAATTATAACTAGTGACAAATACTGTTGAATAATGTGCTGTTAAAATGTTAATATATATATACACTGCTCAAAAAAATGAAAGGAACACTTTTTTTATCAGGGTATGGCATGAATTCAATTGCACTTTTTTGATAATTATCTAGTCAGTTAAGTAGCAGAGGGGGTTGTCAATCAGTTTCAGCTGCATTGGTGTTGATGGAATTAACAACAGGTGCACTAGAGGGGCAACAATGAGACGACCCCCAAAATAGGAGTGGTTTTGCATGTGGAGGCCATTTCAAGTTTCTCCCTCTTGATCACTTCGACTGGTTTTCCATTAGTGTTGGCTTAAGCTAGAGTCATTATCTCTACTGGGAGCATGAGGCGATTTCTTAACCCTACAAAAGTTGCACAGATTGTCCAACTCCTTCAGGATGGCACATCCATGCGTGCCGTTGCAAGGAGATTTGATGTGTCTCCCAGCATAATCTCCAGAACATGGAGGAGATACCAGGAGACAGCCAGTTACTCTATGAGAGCTGGACAGGGCCGTAAAAGGTCCTCAACCCATCAGCAGGACCGATATCTTCTGCTTTGTGCAAGGAGGAACAGGTTGAGCAATGCCTGAGCCCTACAGAATGACCTCCAGCAGGCCACTGGTGTGAATGTCTCTGCCCAAACAGTCAGAAACAGACTTCATGAGGTTGGCCTCAGGGTGCGACGTCCTGTAGTGTGCCCTGTGCTCACTGCCCAGCACCGTGGAGCTCGATTGGCATTTGCTATAGAACACCAGAATTGGCATGTGCTTTTCACAGATGAGAGCAGGTTCACCCTGAGCACCTGTGATAGACGTGAAAGGGTCTGGAGAAGCCAAGGAGAACGCTATGCTGCCTGCAACATCGTTCAGCATGACCGGTTTGGTGGTGGGTCAGTGATGGTCTGGGGAGGCATATCCATGGAGGGACGCACAGACCTCTACAGGCTAGAGAACGGCAGTCTTACTGCCATTAGGTATCGGGATGAAATCCTTGAACCCATGGTCAGACCCTACGCTGGTGCAGTAGGTCCTGGGTTCCTCCTGATGCACGATAATGCCCGGCCTCATGCAAGGGTATGCAGGCAGTACCTGGAGGATGAAGAATTGATGCAATTGAATGGCCCTCACGATCACCTGACCTAAACCCGATAGAACACCTCTGGGACATTATGTTTCGGTCCATCAGACGCCGCCAGGTTGCTCCTCAGACTTTACAGGAGCTCACTGATGCCCTTAGACAGATCTGGGAGGACATCCCACAAGACACCATCCGTTGTCTCATTAGGAGCATGCCGCGACGTTGTAAAGCATGCATACAAGCACGTGGGGGCCACACAAGATATTGAGAAGCATTTTGAGTTGCAGAAATTGAATTTTGGCAAAATTTTGGCAAAATAACCATGGATAAATCCCCAAAAAGAAAAGTCTGGGAGGGAAGTAGAGAGTTTAATTCTGCGTGGACAGATTAATTTGCTTTCACTGCCAACGATGCCGACTTACCTGTATGCTTGATATGTGGCGAGGAATTAGCAAACAACAAAAAATATAATGTTGAAAGACATTTCCAGAACAAGCACACAGCATTTGTTGAAAAGTACCAAGCTGGAGAAGAGGGAAAATCATAGTTATGTGTTTAATTTATTTCAAAGTAGGCCTACACATGTATTTGGTTCTCCTCTTCATAAGAGTTTGGTGTTTTCCTTTGTTGTTACAGGTAAAATTAGCGATAAAATGCCAACTGTTTTCTTTATTGTTGTTCTATAATTTCATAAATGCAAAAAACTATAGTTTTTATATATATATAGTATAACTATATATACAACTTTATAATCTGTGTTATCAATTATGTTTTGCGGCTCCTGACAAATTATATTTGGGAAAAGAGGCGAAAGGGCTCTTTTGTTAGTAAAGGTTGCCTACCCCTGGTTGAGATGAATCAATGATCACTGTAAGAGAACGAGGGCTGGGAGTAAAGGAGGAAATGATCCAGTGAAAGAGGATAAAAGAAGAGTGATTATGTCTCCTGAAGAAAACAAGTGTTTCCACTGAGGGTGAAGTTAATGATCATAGAGGAACAACACAAGATCTCAGGAAGTGTTGGAACAATTAGTGACCACACGGTTGAGCCAGAGGAGAAGACATTTGTAGATGCATTTAGATTTCAGTGGATAAATGAAAGCTTGGAACTGCAGGTGGCGCTAGAGGACAAGATGGAAGTCATGAGCAGTCATCCTCTGCTCTGTATTTAAGCTTTTTATCCCCTGATGAGTTAAATCCTAAATGTGTCACATACAGAAAGATACTACACAGATTTATAAAAATACATTTTAATAAAACATTTATTGTGCGATAACAGTCGAAGGAGTGTTTCATAAAAATATGAACAAATACAAAACAGTACCGGATATAAAGGAATGCTACAGCCTCCCTCTTGTGGTTGTTCTGAGGTGGTGGTCGAGACTGACAAAAAGAATCTTCATCTACGTTTGTATAATACGTCCTCGGGTCAGTTTTCTATTAAACATGTTGAAATGCTCAGAAACTAACAAACACATACACAGAATGTGATTCTACACACATGGAGACATACTGAGGGACAAGGGTGGAACAGAATAAAGGAAACTTAAACACATATATGTGACTCTTTACAGAGGGTTTATATATTCTGCTTGTGTTGTGTCATTTCAATAAACACGCCTCCGTCCACACACACTGTCCTCTTCACACTCACCTCCACATAGGTCCATCCCATCTGTTGAGAGAAGAAGACATCAGTGTTTACAGAGACTCACTTCATCAGCTGTGAGTCAGTGATGCAGCACATCCAGTAGAAAGAGCAGCAGGGACTTCAGTCCTGTTCAGAGGTGGAGCAGCTTCCTCTCTGCTTCATGTTCACGTGTTGGAATGAACACGCTAAGAGCTCAGTGTGTGTCCTCTTTATGTCAAAGTGCAGAGTGGACACCTGAGAGGTGGATTTACTGCTGTTACAGGTGAAACCATGTTTCACTTTGTGTTGATGAACATCTGCTTCTGACAAACTGGGACCAGATGAGACAGATGGACCTCAGCAGAGGTTCTGCTCTGTATAAAGAGCTCCTGGTTACCATGGTGATAAGGAGAGGCTTCAGTCCCACTGATCTCAGAGCTGTGACAAAGATCCACCTGATCAGTTCTTCACTGATGAAGTGAGAGAACAAACTGTCTCAGATCAGATGAAGACGACACCGTCTCTGTCCCTCGTGTGAGGCTATCAGCTGTGGTCCAGCTTCACTTCCTGTTCACATGAAAACATCAACAACTGTCGTCTTCACGTCAACTCAATAAATGATCCCAAGCAGCTTGTGGCTCATCTGATTGGCCGACTGTTGTCTCTCTGTGTCTCTGTCCAATCCTGACGTCTGTCCTCATTGTCCTCTCACAGCTTCAATGAGGAAACACTGAGGCCTGAACTACGAAGACACTTCAACATGTCCAGGAGATCTTTCTGAGATCAGCTCAACTGAACCTGACAGACACAGTCAGGCTAAGAGGTCACATGACGCTGGTTATCAACTCGTTAAGTTAAGTCAGGTTTTCCTCATCGAGATCTGAGCTGGGTCATAAAAGGGGCGGGGTCTACTGTGTATGACCAATCACAGACAGGGACAGTTTGAGTGACAGCAGAGCCTCATATTTCACAACCAGGATCAAACTGTTCGATAATAAAAATCAGAGGAGAACAAACACATGATCCAGAATAAAAGAAACTCAGTCACAGCTGCTAAATGCAAGAAGAACAGCTGGTAAAACATCTGGGATTGTGTCAATGTGTAAGTTACAGCGCCCCCTGGTGGTATCTGGTAAAAATATATTACTTGACCACAACATAATAACGTGTGTGAACGAGATAAAAAACTCGCGCCCACGAGATCTGAAGATCTGAAGAACTGAGGACACACACTGTCTCATTGACTCTGAGGACACACACTGTCTCACAGTCTATGAGGACACACACTGTCTCACTGACTGAGGACAAACACTGTCTCTGAGGACACACACTGTCTCACTTTTTCTGAGGACACACACTGTCTCTGAGGACAAACACTGTCTCACTGACTGAGGATACACACTGTCTCTGAGGACACACACTGTCTCTGAAGACACACACTGTCTCTGAGGACACACACTGTCTCACTTTCTCTGAGGACACACAGTGTCTCACTGAATGAGGAAACACACTGTCTCACTGTCTCACTGTCTCTGAGGACACACACTGAACACCTTTGACATCACTACTTAATAAAAACACATGGACCTGTCTTCAGGAAGCTGACTGAGGTAATCTGGTGTTTTGGTGACAGGATGAGTCTGGAGAGATTGAGATGTTCTGGGTGAGTTAGAGATCAACTGAACCAACCAGACGTTGATTTAAACTTCCCTGATCCGTCCCTTTAAGGAGAGTGTGAACCACACAACAGTGAAGACTCACTGTGGTCAGTGGGCGGAGCTTTTATACGGGATGATCTCCAACTTAACCTGGAGCAGGTTAGCCGTTCATCAGAAGTTATCATGGTGATTTACCTCGTTAAGAAGTGGACAAGCTTCGTAGGACTGAAAAAAGTAAAGCTGAAGCTAACCTGATAACCACAAATCCTGCTTTGTAGCACAGACCCTGGATCTGTACCGTGATACTGACTGTGTTTAGTAACATACTGATGAAAGTAGCGTTGACTGACTCCAACCATCTACTGACCTCAGAGTCTCCAGTCGACAGGTTGGACTCTGCTGTAGATTAACCAGCTCCTTCACTCCTGGGTCCTGAAGGCCGTTGTAGCTTAGATCCAGTTCTCTCAGATGAGAGGGGTTTGACCTCAGAGCTGAAGCCAGAGTCGAACAGCTGATCTCTGACAGACTGGAGTCCCACAACCTGGATAAAGAAATATGAATATTAGAATGTGTCCTCCTGTTGTTGTGGATCGTCATCATGTCAACACAGACTCTCATCATGCTGCTGACCTCAGTCCAGTCTGTGACCTGAAGGTAAATATCAGATCAGACATGTTGGACCATTGTTTCATTCGTCAGCTTCTTCTCTGTGTGTTGGTCACTGAGCAGGTTTGTGTAATTAAACACTGTTTAAAGTAGGGACGGCACTTGACAGTCACTTCCTGTTTTTTTCTATGCTTATCAACTGTCCAACGTGTTTCAATAAGAATGTGTCTTATTTTGAAAACCTGAGGAGGACGAGTGCTCTGCCTCAGTCCACATGTTATTTACTGACACTTTCTTAGTGATCAGGACCAGGTGAGTAAAGAAACATTACATCTACACATTGTCCATCATTAGATTGTTTTTCTGTCAGTAAAACTTCAGTCACATTGAGTCTGACTCAGTCCTCAGCGCTCATTCTACAAACCTCTCTCAGCTCAGTATCAGTGTTCACTGTTAGGAACACACGTCTGACCTTTGACCTTAAAGCTCCAGTGTGGAAGGTTCAGGTGAAAGGATCCGTTGTTAGAAACCGAATAGCAAAAAAAACCTAGAGATGTTTTCACCAGTTTCATCTGAATTGTACCAACCGTTGTTTTCTTTAGAATTACCCATTTATATTTAAATACTTTATATTGACATACTTTATATTTACATGTTGTATATTTACATACTTTATTAATAAATACTATATATTAACATACTTTATATTTACATACTATATATTTAAGTACTTTATATTTATGGACTTTAGAATTAAAAACTTTATATTTAAATATATACATAATATTTAGACTGAGCCTTTAACATTAAAACATGTTGTCTGACCTCAGAGTCTCCAGTTGACAGGTTGGACTCTGTAGAAAACCACACAGCTCTTTCACTCCTGAGTCCTGCAGGTAGTTGTCACTCAGATCCAGTTCTCTCAGATGAGAGGGGTATGACCTCAGAGCTGAAGTCAGATCAGCTGATCTCTGACAGACTGCAGTCCTCCAATCTGGATAAAGAATACAACTTAACTGCAAATTAAACTGAGTTCATGTGTGAAAATAACAGACACATATTCATATCAGCACAGACTCATAACTTGGAAGATTAATATGAATCCGACGTGTTGGACTAAAAACAAATCCTGATTAAGTAAACATATATTATTTGGACCCGGTCTCTGTCCTGCAGATCAGTTTAGGAAGCCCACAACTAAACTCAGTGTTTTAACAAGTAGCTGTAGATTTAAAATATTACAGATTAATTAATGAATGGATTCATGTTATGTATAAAGAGGAATTATGTTCAACTAGAATGAAAGGAGATCAATTGGTTATAAATGTTTTTATTATGGATATGAGATCTACAAAAGTCAGTCAGGGAACTGACCTCAGAGTCTCCAGTCGACAGGTTGGACTCTGTAGAAAACCGCACAGCTCCTTCACTCCTGAGTCCTGCAGGTAGTTGTTATTCAGATCCAGTTCTCTCAGATGAGAGGGGTCTGACCTCAGAGCTGAAGCCAGAGAAGGACAGCTGACCTCTGACAGACTGCAGTCCTCCAACCTGGATAAAGGATAAAACTTAACTGCAAATTAAACTGAGTTCATGTGTGAAAATAACAGACACATACTCATGTCAGCACAGACTCATAGCATGGAAGATAAATATGAAATCAGACATGTGGGACTAAAAACGAGTCCTGATTCAGTAAAAATAGATAATTTGGACCCGGTCTCTGTCCTGCAGATCAGTTTAGGAAATCCAGAACTAAACTCAGTGTTTTAACAAGTAGCTGTAGATTTAAAATGTCACAGATTAATTAATTAATGGATTCAAGTTATGTATAAAGAGGAATTATGTTAAATTAGAATGAAAGGAGATCAATTGGTTATAAATGCTGTATTATAGATATGAGATCTACAGAAGTCAGTCAGGGAACTGACCTCAGAGTCTCCAGTCGACAGGTTGGATTCTGTAGAAAACAACACAGCTCCTCCAGTGCTGAGTCCTGCAGGTTGTTGAATCTCAGATCCAGTTCTCTCAGATGAGAAGGGTTTGACCTCAGAGCTGAAGCCAGAGAAGAACAGCTGATCCCTGACAGTCTGCAGCCCATCAACCTGGATAAAGAATAAAACTTAACTGTAAATTAAACTGAGTTCATGTGTGAAAATAAAGGCGCGAGGAGATTCCAGAGCTTTTGGTGATGAGGGCCGACGCCGGTGTGGATGAGCTGTAAACAACAACACAGATCTTTCCACAGCAGGATTTATACCTCATGTCCGGCCTCCTGCTGCTTCACCCGTTCTTCATATGTGAAAGTCAAACTCCAGAAAATGTCCGGACACTATTTTACAGAGTTCATGACTGAACAGCTTGAAAGTCCTCGTGTCCTCTGGGTTCAAGTGTTTGTAATATGTAACTTCACCACTAGATGTCTCTAAATATCTTGCTGGACATTTTCAGAAGTCGTACACGTGAACAAGTGTACTAAGTTCACATGTACGACACCTGGAGACGTCACTAACTCCTTCAAAGTGAATCTGTAACTAAACATAACTTAACGTTACCATGGTTGTCATGGAGATATGTGTTTTGGCTCCGCCCCTCGTCTGAATGTTCACACATGTTCTGACCTTTGACCTTAAAGCTCCGGTGTGGAAGAATCAGGTGTAAGGATCCGTTGTTAGAAACCGAATAGAAAAGAATCCTGGAGATATTTTGATTGATTTTATCTGAATTGTACCAACCGTTGTTTTCTTTACTTTAGAATGAGACATTTATATTTAAATACTTAATATTTAAATACTTTACATTTACATATTGTATATTTGCATACGTTATATTTACATACTTTATATTTAACTATTTTATATTTACAGACTTAAGAATGAAATATTTTATATTTAAATATATACATTATATTTAGACTGAACCTTCAACATTAAAACATGATGTCTGACCTCAGAGTCTCCAGTCGACAGGTTGGACTCTGTAGAAAACCACATAGCTCCTTCACTCCTGAGTCCTGCAGACCGTTGTGTGTCAGATCCAGTTTTCTCAGATGAAAGGGGTTTGACCTCAGAGCTGAAGCCAGAGAAGAACAGTTGATCTCTGCAGCCCATTAACCTGGATAAAGAAATGTGAATATTAGAATGTGTCCTCCTGTTGTTGTGGATCATCATGTCAACACAGACTCTCAACATGCTGCTGACCTCAGTCCAGTCTGTGACCTGAAGATAAATATCAGATCAGACATGTTGGACCATTGTTTAATTCATCAGCTTCTTCTCTGTGTTTGGTCACCGAGCAGGTTTGTGTAATTAAACACTGTTTAAAGTAGGGATGGCTCCTGACAGTCACTTCCTGTTTGTTTCTATACTTATCAAGTGTCCAACGTGTTTCAATCAGAATGTGTCTTATTTTGAAAACCTGAGGAGGACGAGTGCTCGGCCTCAGTCCACATGTTATTTACTGACACTTTCTTAGTGATCAGGAGCAGGTGAGTGCAGGTGAATGGAGTTGATGACGTGGACGTGACTGACAGGCTGGGTGAGTGACAGATGACTGAAGGACAGTGAGCAAGGCAGAACTGAGACAATTTAAATAAATAATGACCCAAGAAGAAAGAAAGTCTGAAAAGTGAAGAAGGATTTAAGGACCTCAGAGTCTCCAGTCGACAGTTTGGATTCTCCAGTACAGAACACAGCTGCTTCACGTCTGAATCCTGCAGCTCGTTGTCACTCAGATCCAGTTCTCTCAGATGTGAAGGGTCTGACTTCAGAGCTGAGGCCACGTCTTCAAAGTGAGTCTTACAGAGTTCATTACCACCGAGTCTGTAATTAAAGAAAATATCTGTTGGAATAAAATCAGAAAACACAAAATACATACAAAACGTGATCATGTGACCCTCACCCTGGTAAATCCCCTCTTTGCCTCATGAACATGTTAAAAACTCGTCAAGAGAATCCTTTCAGATTTGGTTCAAGCGTTCATTCAGACTAACAGAGGAACTCATTAGATCAGGTGGTCAAAGGTCAAAGGTCAAGGTCACACAACATGTTCATGGACTGTTGAAGTCTCAAGTCTGTCTTTAGGGGATTTCTTCACATGTAGACCAGTTGGACTCAAAGATAAACTGATTCGATTTCAGTTGTCAAAGGTCAAAGGTTACAGTGACCTCGTATTATTGTGAATTCAACATGTCAGGAGCCTGGAGGGCCTGACACTGCACTGGTTGGTGGTGGCGTACAAACGCAGGGTGGGAACATTCACGCACACACGCACGCACACACGCACGCACACACGCTGTTAAAGCAATGTGACAAGAATAAAGTAGTGTACAGCATCTCCATGACAACAGGGTTATTCTTTAGAGCAGAATATTATAGTTCTCAGTACAGAATATACAGTAAACTTACTTTAAATGTTTCCTATGAAGCATCTGATTGTGGATGATCTGTTTTGGGTTTGTTCAAAATAAATAATCATTAGAAGAAACATCCCATAATAAATGAACAGTAGAGTTATTGTAAGTATTAATATTTACCTTTAGTCTTCTAAAGTAGTAGAATCCTGCTCTAGCTCCTAATGCTACACACACAACGAGGACTCCGACCACAATTGCTGCAACTGAACCTAAAAAACATGTAATTCAGAGAGTAGAACTGTAGCATCAACAAAGTGCAGTGATGTGTCTTCATTGTAAAGTGTGTGTGTGTGTCCGTGTCCTCCTCGTTCCTGTATGTTCTCCTGACAACATGTGGACATGATGCTCCTGATGAGCTGGAGGACGGAGCCCAGGGGGATCTACTCCACCAGGAGGATCCCAGGAACCCAGGGCTCACTGCACGAGCCTCAGGTCTGACAGTCGCTCTGAGGATTTCATCAATCAGTTCTCGTCTCATGTGATCTTACCTTTGTCTATTGTCACGTAGCTGTTGATGAAATGCATCTCCTCTTCACTACTGAGTTCACAGGTGAACGTTCCCTGGTGATCTGAAGGTAAGTGGTGCAGCGTGAGGCTGCCTGACGCTGACACATCCTCCACCTGCTGCCTCCACTGCTCTGAGACGCTGTGGAGGCCGTCGACCCCGGTCTGGTTCACAATGATCTGCCTGTGGTTGAATTTCCACACCCAGTGTGTCGGGGGTTTGGTGTTTGGAGCAGTGCAGTGGATTGTTGTTGTTGTTTTAAACGGTGACACACGGACGGGAGCTGAAAAGAAAAGGGATCAAATAATATCATCGTTGTCAGAATGTGGTTTTAGGCTCTGATGAGACTTTCTGAACATTTTCTATCATCAGAATGATTCATGTGGAGGAGGGTGTGGCCTTGGAATGATGAACTGAACTAGAAGGTCACTCAGTGGAGCTGATATCTCCTCCAAGGACCAACAGTCAATTCAAGCTGCGCCACATTTCACACACATCAGTCCTCTCAGGGAAAAAGTCCAGAAAGGTCCAATGTTAAAGAAAGAAAACTAATGGATCTGTTCAATGTTCCATTTGTTTGTTGGGCTTTAAGCAACATTACACAACAGCTACTGGACAGATTTACATGAAACTTGGCAGGAAGGTGTGTTATGGGTCACGCTCAGAGAAGAACTCATCAAATGATTGTGTGGATCCAGGATTTGTTGTTTTTTCACATAGCTATTGTGAGAGAGAATCTTTTTCAACATTTTTATTGATTTCCCTGCGAAAACCTGATGAAGGTGAAGAAACAATCTGACAAATTTAGAGGACTGATATTTATGAGTGTGTGAAATTTGGGCCTGGTGAATTTCAATGTGGTTTCATAAGGAGACTGTTGGGCCTTGTGGAGGTCTGAGCTCTACTGAGTGACCTGTGGCCCACGTTCCATCCTCACAACTAGTTTAGTGGAAATCTGTTCAGCAGACAAAGAAACAAACAAAGTAAACATTCAGAATCAGCAAAGGTTCAGTTCCAAAGAGCAGATTCAACGTACTGGGTTGATACCACACTGCGCTCCTCCTGCCACTGCGAGTGCTGAGGCTGCAGATCAGAACAGCGTCTCTGTCTGACAGTATCAATGTGCTGCTGATCTCATAGAGCTGCTGCTCCGTCTCCTTCACTGTGGTTTGGTTCTGAAGGGTCAAGGTGGACGGAGGCCTGGTGGACCAGGTGAGCTGCGGCTCGGGGTAGATCCCCTCTGAGCGGCAGGTGAAGCTGTCCTCCACCTGCTCAATGTCCACGTGACGCACCGGAGCTGCAAGACAACATTTCTCTTTTATAACTCATTGATCATCTTTGCCTCATGCACTGTGGAGCTAATCGTTAATTTGACATATTGTGCTTATTATTTAACACGTCACATATGAGCCATTATGTGGTGCTGCTGACATTAGCTGTGTCTCAATTCAGGTGCTGCATTTGAAGACCGAGCTCCAACGAGTGGATCCGTCCAACCTGTCCCAGGATTCATTGCACTTTAGTGACTAACCATTTTTCAAAGAGGTAATGGTGCCGGCAAGCAACGAGAAGTCCAATGCTTAAGTATCAGCTTCAACTCAACCCAACGGTACACATGTTAATCAAGGTATCAGCAATAAGAGACAAATATCATTTCTAGTATTTGTGATCTGTTTTCACTGTGAGTTTATTTACCATCTGCTCTCAGGTTGATAAATGACTTCTCCCCGCCTCCAGGGTTGATCGTGGTGTAGCACTCGTATCTGCCCTGTTCCTGAAGCTGCAGCCCCGTCAGCGTGATGGAGGCATTTCCTCTGGAGATCTGCTCTTTGAACAGCGATGTCCGGCCTCTGAAGCGCTCGCTCTGGAAATCAAATTGGTCTCTGGAACTGTAGTAGGAGTGGACATGAGTGTTTCCTGGTTTCACCTGCATCCAGTGGATGACTGGTTCTTTACCAGGCTGAAAACTGCAGGGTAAGATGCAGCTCTCCTCTAAAACGCAGGAGACCTCATCATCTGTGAGACACCGGGTAAAAAAACAACCAGTTCAGGATCAACTGTGGTGAATAGAAGCTTTTTTCAAAGTGCAATTAGAGCATTTGGTCACAGACGGATTGTGAATGTAAATATCCTGATGGAAGTGTCTGTCTGTTTGGCTGTTGACAGTTAACATACAGTAGTTTTATCTGAGCTGCTTTCACAAAAACAACCTCCTGCCACACGAGGCAGTCGAATGTGTAACGTACATTTACTGTCAAACCAAAAATATGAACTAAAAGAGGCTCAGATTCACATTAAGTTGGAAAAGTTGTGTGATGATCACAGAAATGTTCATCTAGAAAATTGATTTTGAGATTCAGCAAAATTTGAACATTCTTTGCGATGAGAAGAATTTAGGCTTAGGATTTAGACGTAATGAAACATTTATTTTTTTAGAATCCTGTGTGTGTGTGTGTGTGTACACAAAATAACATACGCACACACACTTTCAAAAGAAACCCTCTGTATAAACCTCTGGTATAAACACAGCTCAGCTGCAGAACCGGTTGATCATCACCCAGTGTGAATGTAAGCTTATTTATTGAGTTGCCTTATTCTGAAGGTTTGGTCAGTGAATTTGTGTTTCCTTTGTGTTTCCTTTCATGCAGTGTACCTGTATGGGACCTTTATTGTGAAGGGTCGTCAGCGGAAGTGGTGACTGTTTGGATTGGATTGAGCTTTGACTTGATGTGGAACATTAACAACATGTCTCCTGGTTCAAGTCCACATTGTTCAGTTCTTATTTTACTGTGAAGTCTCAGTAAAGGAGAATCAAACCCTCGGCTCCATGTACATCAGACAAGTGAGAAACAGCCAGTGACTCTGTGGAATAACGTGTTATTGCTGATGAACTCACACTGGCCACTCTACGACACATCAGTGTTTCTACCGGTTTCCACACACAAACACTACAATCAGAGCCGGCTCGTCCACACAGGAGAACAAGGCAATTTCCTCAGGCAGCTCTTTGGCGAGGGCGATGAAATGTATGATCACCAGCTCTCAAGAGCCAGAGGTTGATTCAATTTAACTTTATTTAAGACTCGTAGGTCTCTTGACTCTTTGAGAAAATAAAATCCATTGAGAGGAAACTGCAGCAACGGAAATGATCTGACTGCGAATCTAAAAAGAGGCGACTTTTAAAGGAGCAGGTATTCAACCCCAGAGATTTGAATACCCTGACCCTCTTAACAATATTCAATGTGCTAAATACATATTATCACACTGCACATAGTCTTTGCACTTAATGTATTAGATTAATTACAATTATATTTTCAACAGAATAATTCAACTTTTAATTTGATTTGTGTGGTTTGAAATCTTTGAATAAACACTTAAACTCATTAGACATCTTTGTTTTTATTTTTGTTCTGCACATATTAAAATTCTACCACACTTGAAACTTGCCATTTATAAGCAGAATATAAACAATTAAAATATGATTGTAAGCAGAAACCAGTGTTTTTGTGTAGATTCCTGCACTTTTATCTAAATTATAACTAGTGACAAATACTGTAGAATAATGTGCTGCTAAAATTCTCATTGAATGCCTATATAATGTTTTTGGTTTGTACAGTTAAGTTATATTAGAGAGGGTTGGATCACAGACAGTAAATAAAGATGATTGATTTGTAGAGCCCATATTCACAAATCTAAATTCATCTCATAGAACTTAACAAGATGTGACATCTTGTTACATCTTGTGGTCATTCTTAACCCTCAACAACAGTAAAAATACATAAAGCAAACGTAGAAACCTCAGAGAGCCACATGTGAGGATCTGTCCCAGGACGGACAGACGTGCTAAAAAACCTGCGTTAAACCTCTACAGTGGATATAAAAAGTCTACACACACCAGGTTTGTGTGATGTAATGTAAACATTCTTTTGTACTCTTCTCCTGACTGATACCTTTCAACAATGAGATCCCTCTGATGCTTTGGAAGCTCTCTGCGGACCAGAGCTTTTGCTGTAAGATGCAACGAGGAAAATGTCTGGAAAATCCTTCTATAACAGCCAAACTTTATTTGGGATTAATCAGAGCCACTGAAAATGATGGCAGGTGTGGACTGATTACTATTTAACATGAGTTGGAATGTGTTATAGACTTTTTATATCCACTGTACAGTCGATGGTCTACACATAAATGCTGGTGTGCTTTTATTTTGATATGTGCAAAGGCAGCAATGCAATAATTTATCTTCATGACATTAATATAAATTGTGTTGAAAGTTAATTTTCTCTGTATATTCTGCAGTGAACCACGTGCAGAACGCGAAGAAACTCAGAGAGACCTGAACAGCATTTGGATCACAGAGCTGATATTTACAGAGCTGATATTTACAGAGCTGATATTTACAGAGCTGATATTTATTCGCACACACACACACACACAAAACCTTTCAAAAACACAACTCAGTTCAGTTCTGTTGACGATGAAGTGTCAATGAAGAATAAAAGAACCCAACATCTGTGTGAACTGTTTTACCTCCAGCTCAGTGAGAACATGTTTCTCTATGTTGTTATAAACCTTCACAATCATTTATCTTGTTTCCTGCTTCATCTGATGGAAACCAACATGTCTGTACAAAGTACTACGTTCAAACAGAACCTGTGATTTCTGAGTTTACTCACCGAACCACCGGGTCTCCGCTCCTCCTCCGTGTCTGTTACTGAAGAACAGGCCTGAAACCTGGTGAAATCCTAATAACCGAAGCTTAAGTAATAAAGACAAACAAACAGTAAACGAGTCAAAAGCTTCTCCAGCGACTGATCCCGACACGATCACAGTGGATGAGAGAAGTGAGTGAACACGGTGTAAAGAAAGAGGATTTAAAAATATTACATATGAATGTGAACTAGTTCATTTCATCTGCATGAACATAACTTTAAACTAGTTCATTTTAAGTGTAAACTGGCACAACACTGAGTATAACTATGTACATTACTTTATACTTATAACTTTATAAGCTGTGTTATCAAATATATTTTGTGGCTCCAGACAAGTTTTATTTGGGGGAAGAGGCGGAAATGGCTCATTTGATAGTAAAGGTTGCTGACCCCTGGTCTAGACAAATCATTGCTCCGGTCACAGAAGTAAGACGTCATACGAAAGTCTGATGATCAACCACAGTATACAATCGCTAACATTTACATGTACATATACAATATACATTTAAATATGAATTAAAACTCGAACAGACAGTTAGAACACCATTGTTCTCTCTTTCATCAGCTGTAAGTAGGAATGAAAGTCAAGTGACACATCCTCAACCTCTGAAAAAAACAAACTTAGTCTTTTGAAACTTCTGCTTTAATAAAATAAAATACTTTCTATCATTGCTGCACCATACATTGTTTTTCCCTTTTGTTTAACCAGCAGATCACCACAACAAATAATTCCTCTTCTCCCATTTCCTCGGTTCCTCCACAGAGGCAGAGGAGGATAAAGAGCAGGAGGCAGAAATTCATGAGTCATTTTGGGTCCTGGTCCAATTCGGGCTCTAGATAGAAAAAAACACAATAAGAACATTAATTTATCCTATTTTAGTTTGATACTGTATGTGTTGTGCAGTGAAAGGGACATTTCCTTCCGGGACCTGACACACCCTGAGGGTAAAACACAACAATATTTCACAAAGCACTATAAGGACTGAAGCTCTCTCTTCCTCCATGTGTCTCTCACCGGTGAAGGTGAACTGAGGGAAGCTGCTCGAGCTCAGGTCTCCTCCTCCATAAAGTCTCTGGAGCTTTGCTGTCTCCTCTGACAGGTGACGCTCATAATCTGTCTCCTCCTCCACTGGTCTTCCACTCGACCTGAGAGGAGACAACAGGATTCATAGCTGTTCATGTACGGTATTAACAATGTGGTACAATTACTTATTTAACCTTTAAATAAGCAGGACATCTACATCCTACATTTTCTCTTTACTAGACAGATCTGATCAAATCATTCAAGGCCTTTTAATATAATAAAACAATGTGATAGGAAACTTCTTTTGTGTGGCTACCTGCGCAGGTTGTTGTATTCTATGATCTTCTCCAGGAAAAGTCTCTGGACTGGATCCAACTCTGAACCACACACATGAAAAAATTTAAGTTTAAAACGTCTGTTCACCATAAAACAAATTCTGTAAAACTCTAACTTTCTGTGTGTGTAAGGATCAAATTACTCAGATACACACAAGTGTGTGTTCCACTGAATATAAAACTGTGTTGTGTGTTCAGATTTAAATTTAGTATTTGATGCAAACTAACTAGTATTTCTATCTACTACCATCTCGTCTTTACTTACACTAATAGTTAAACTTACCATCTGAAATATTTGCTCCTACAACCTCCTGATCGACCTGAGCTTCTGTCACGCCTGTGAATTGGCCTGGAACCATAAACAGCAGCTCCTCCATCAGAGCATCAGTCTGCAGATCTTCAGGCAGAGACAGAGACTCGACGTCCAGACCCTCAGGGACCTCCTCAGACCTCGTTCCTTCCTCCACCTCCGTCCTCGTCTCTCCAGCAAGAACTTCGGCTTCATTCTGCTGATACATCGCGGTTTCGCTCAGAGACTCGTTCTCCAGAGTTTCCAGAGATGCCTCAACTTCCACCAACGTCACAGACTCTACAGACATGGCCGCCAGGACTCTTCCTTCCGGCTGTGCAGACTCTTTTCCTGCTTCCTGATCAATCATTTCATTCTGCAGCCCCAGCTTCGGAAGCAGAGACTCAGTCTGCCTCAGTCCTTGCTCAGAACCAAACATGGCATCCATCATTAAAGGAATCTCAGCTTCTATCGCATCGGCTGCTTCAGAGATGGAATCAAGCGTTAGGATTTCTGCCTCTGCTGAGTTACTATAAACATCCTCCCCTGTCGCCATCTTCACTTCAATCTTCTCCTCCTTTGCCAGAGCATCAGCTTCCTTTTCCAGCGCATCACTTGTTTCTTGCAGAGCTTCAGTTTCGAAAATTTCCACTTCAGCCTCCACCTCAGATAAAGTTATGGATTCAAGTGTCATGGCTTCTTCTTCCTCCTCCACCTGCACACACGCGACATTAGCTCCCGCAGTTTGATCAGAGGCTGAACTTGTTTTAACCGCCTCATCGGTTCCCGGAGGCGCTGCAGGAATTCGACAGACAAGCTCTGTCATCAATGAGGTGGTTTCTCCCTCCAGCTCTTGAAGGTCGGCAGAGAGAGAGCTCCACTGAGAAAGAACTTTAGACACAACTTCACCCTCATCTTCACCCGTGTTCTCGGCATTGGCCACAGCTTTGTGTTCGGCACCGACCAACAGCTCCTGGAGTCGTTTCTCTACTTCCTTATCGAGAGTAAACTTTGTTTGGAGGAGCTCATCGGTTTTCAGAGAATCCACTGAGGTATTCACTGAATGTAGAGTTACAGACTCTAAGGTCATTTGTTCAGATTCGCTCTGCTCTTCTTTGACAGCGACGTTTCCTGAGGATGATTCTACTCTAGATTCCACTTTGGTTTCTGAAGCGTAAACTGCAGATTCCTGTGCATTCTGGATGGAAGCAGCATGTTCAATTTCTACTGTACGTTCAACATCAGCAGCTTCATTCTCTAGAGCAGAGTTCATGGACTCTACTGATGGTTCTACTGCACTTTCTAATGAAGGCTCTAATGTTGCTATTGTAGTTTCTAGTGTTGCCACCGGGGGAGGAGTGGCATCTCCTGAAGGGTATATACTGTCGTTTCTAATGAAGGTTCTACTGTTGTAGTGAGGGAGATGCTGGTGACTTCCAGATCCGCACTCGTGGTTTGTTCTGTTTCAACTGGAGCTTCAACCATTGCCATCGTCTCCACTGATCCTGCAACAGAAGCTCTGGTTTCTACTGGAGGAAGACTGACCTCTACTGGTGATTCTACTGCAGTTTCTATTAATGTGATGTCTATCATAGATTCTGCTGAACCTTCGACTGGTGCTCCTCTCTCTGACGTTTCCTGAGGAGCGATGCTTCGGTCTGCTGATGTTTCTAATGCAGTTTCTACTGAAGGTTCTACTGTGAACAAGATGCCCACCTGTCCTGAATCTGCAGCTGCTGTTTCTACTGGGACATCTATCAGAAGCTCTACTGGAGCTTCTACTGCCTCTACAGGATTAATACTAGTCTTAACTGATGATTCTATTGCAGTTTCTGCTGGTGTGTTGATGAATCAATGATCACTGTAAGAGGACGAGGGCTGGAAGTAAAAGAGGAAATGATCCAGTGAAAGAGGATAAAAGAAAAGAGTGGTTCTGTCTCCTGAGGGAAACAAGTGTTCCCACTGAGGGTGAAGTTAATGATCATATAGGAACAACACAAGGTCTCAGGAAGTGTTGGAACAATCAGTGACCACACGGAGCCAGAGGAGAAGACATTTGTAGATTAATTTAGATTTCAGTGGATAAATGGAGAATTTGGAACTGCAGGTGGCGCTAAAGGACAAAATAGAATTCACCAAAGTCATGAGCAGTAATCCTCTGTTCTGTATTTAAGCTTTTTATCCCCTGATGAGTAAAATCCTAAATGTTTCACATACAGAAAGTTACCACACAGATTTATAAATATACATTTTAACAGAACATTAAATGTGTCAAAACAGTCGATGAAGTAAAGTTTCATAAAAATATGTACAAATACAAAACAGTACCAGACATAAAATACAAATCCTCTTCTTCATCCTGAGGTACTTGTTTGTCTTTCTGTCTCAGACAGCATTTCCTTCTCTTCATGGTTTCTGTTATCATCACTTTCTTCATTGTCTGAGCTGTAAACAAAATTAAGAAATTAAGAGCTGCTCAAATTTTCATCTCCTGGATTTGTATTCTTCATCAGTCATAAACACAAACTGCAGCAGATGTGAAACTATCAAACATCAGGACAGTTTCTTTTTCTCTTAATCTTATTAAAACCATTGAACTTGTTTTTTTATATCATGCATTTCTTTGTGCTTTTGCTTTTGCTCCACAAACCTGAAAAAAAACAACTCCTCCAGGAAATGAAATAAATAATAGATGAAATTGTCTATGACCTTTACAGACACATCTGCTTCATGTTCGCTGATATAGAAAATTTCATTTTAAAGAATGAACGGATACTAATAGATATTACATTTTACATAAATAAAATGCTCTTAATTAAAGTTCTTTATATTTGTGTGTTATTAATAATACAGTTCATGGTTAAACTGTAAAATATCAAATCACTGTTTTGAGGTGACAACAACCTGAAAACTTTCAATCATCGTTAAAAACACAAAAGTATTTGACCTGAGAAACAGAAAGACACAGTGTGTTAGTTCCTGTATTTCAACCGAAGCTGCGTCGCGTGAACTTTTGTATCAGAGGTCAACAACTAAACTACACTCACCTGAACATGAATAAAACTCAGGATAAATAAATGATTCAACATGAGACATCTTTAAACTGTTATTATCTTTAATTCCTCCTTGCACCCCCACTCTCCAACTCGTCTCTTAAAGACAGATATCAGACAGAGACACTTTCCCGTCCTCATTTTCACACTAAGTCTTGTGATATCCTGTAGTTTTCTCTTTGTCAATCATCAGATATAAACTCTTTTCTCTTCTCACTCCTCTGCTGCTGAAGCCTCGAAACTCTAACACAAATAAATATTTTCATTTGAGAAAAGTTCGTATGCTAGACAGGTGTCTCACTCTGCTCCAGTTTACCTCAAACATGCGTTGAGGGAGAAAAATAAGTTTAATGTAACCTGAACCTGAGCTAAACACAAACTTAAACTCACCTAACTTCATCAGGTTGAGACAAGTGTCTCCACAAAATAACACAAACTGTTCAACACAACAGGCCCAAGATGTCCACTGTCTTCAGGACATCATCTCTCAGACACTTTCTGTCCCTTGTCTCTGCTGGGAACCTCCCATCATCAATTATTTCCCAGCATGCTGCTGTTCCCAGAGGCCTGCTACAGTCTCCCCCTGGTGGTTGTTCTGAGGTGCTGGTCGAGGACGTACAACAAGAATCTTCATCTACGTTTGTATAAAACGTCCTCGGCTCAGTTTTCTATTAAATATGGTAAAATGTTTATTAAACAGTTTCCTCAGAGACTTAAAGATGCTCTGCTCTTCATCGACTCTTCTTCATACTGTAAATGTCTCATTTACTTATCTTCTGGTTGTTTCCATTATGTCAAACTGGTGATTTTGTTCTTTTACCTGCACCAAGGACGAGATGTTTCCACCTGTTTGTTTGAAGAGGAAAGAAAAGCAGAGTCATGATTCCAGTGAAGTCGGTGGAAGGATGTTTATTGAGCATTAAAGCAGAGACAAGTAGAAACAGAACTTTTCTCTCTGAGATGTTTTTCTTCTCGTTACATCTAATTTGTCACAGAGGAAATTATCCATGTGTTTGACTCATAGACTGAATATAAAGGCTTTGACTGGGATGTGCTGTTGTAATACTACAGCGTCACCTGTGGGTCAAAAGTAGAAAAGCCACCACTGCTCTGCACTTGATGCACAAATGAAAACGTCCCATTTTTAAGTCTAGAGTTGTGACCTTTTTGTCAAAGACAAAACTGTGATTTTAAACTCAAAGTGATTTGATTGTGTTTAAGTTTGTGTTAAACAAACAGAATGTGGTTCTACACACATGGAGACATACTGAGAGACAAAGGTGGAAAATAATTTTAAAAAACTTAAACACATATATGTGACTCTTTACAGAGGGGTTATATATTCTGCTTGTGTTGTGTCATTTCAATAAACACATTTTTTATGTGAATAAACACAATCGTGTGGAGGGCCATCTAGTGGTGAAGTTACATATTACAACCACCTCCTCTGATTCCTCTGGAGCTCTGTCTCCACTGCCTCCCAGCAACAAGGCCCAGTCAGAGCCGTTCTACACACAAGCTGCTGCTGCTTCAGCCTCTGGATCCTCAGGACACAGCTCAGCCTCCGTCCACACTCAGCTTCACTCAGTAATCCCACCTCCACCTGTTGAGAGAAGAAGACATCAGTGTTACAGAGACTCTTCATCAGCTGTGAGTCAGTGATGCAGCACATCCAGTAGAAAGAGCAGCAGGGACTTCAGTCCTGTTCAGAGGTGGAGCAGCTTCCTCTCTGCTTCATGTTCACGTGTTGGAATGAACACGCTAAGAGCTCAGTGTGTTTCCTCTGCATGTCAAAGTGCAGAGTGGACACCTGAGAGGTGGATTTACTGCTGTTACAGGTGAAGCCATGTTTCACTGTGTGTTAATGAACATCTGCTTCTGACAAACTGGGACTAGATGAGACAGATGGACCTCAGCAGAGGATCTGCTCTGTATAAAGAGCTCCTGGTAACCATGGTGATGAGGAGAAGCTTCAGTCCCACTGATCTCAGAGCTGTGACAAAGATCCACCTGATCAGTTGTTCACTGATGAAGTGAGAGAACAAACTGTCTCAGATCAGATGAAGACGACATCGTCTCTGTTCCTCGTGTGAGGCTGTCAGCTGGGGTCCAGCTTGTGTAAGTTACAGCGCCCCCTGGTGGCATTTGGTAAAAATATATTATGTGACCACGACATAATAACGTGTGTGAACGAGATAAATAACTTGAGGTTACGAGATCTGAATCTGTTGTTTACAAACAAGACGAGTGGAAGAGAAGAAGATTATTGATGAGAAACGTTTGAATCCCAGGATGTGGCCTCGATAATGAGCTTTAGTTTGACACACTGTCTCTGAGGACACACACTGACTCAGTGTTTCTGAGGACACACACTGTCTCACTGTCTCTGAGGAAACACACTGTCTCACTGTCTCTGAGCCTGAGGACACACAATGTCTCTGAGGACACAGACTGACTCTGAGGACAAACGCTGACTCTGGGGACACTAGGGCTGCAACTAACGACTATTCTGATAGTCGATTAGTCACCGATTATTGAAACGATTAACTGACTAATCGGATTATGAATGACACAAATTCTCAATTGCTATTATTTAGCAAGCAGCTTTTAAATTTAGCTTGAGGTTGTTTGAGGCATGTGATGACTGAAAATAAAGACAATAAAGATCGAAACATCATTAAAAAAAATGTCTTTTAATAAACTTTGCTGCATAAAAGGGTACTGTTGACACAAAAGCAAAGAAAAATCAAGTTTTTGTCCATTTAAAACCAAGGACAGGCAAAGTGCTAAAAAAAAAAAAATTAATTTAAATTCAAGTTTCCCTTTTTACTGTGAACCAAGAACAGGCCAAGTGCTGATACTAAAAATAAATTAAAAATCAAGTATCCATTTTTTGTGTTAACAAAAAAGGACAGGGAAAATAACAATAATAAAAAATTCAACAAACGAAACTACAGTCTTCTTCAGACTAAATAATTGTGATTAAAAAAAGACGTTTGTCAGGCAATAGGATAACATGTCGCTTTTAAACTCGTTAAAAAAAAGTTTAAACACTATTTTTGTAATGGATTCTAGAATCCCGCGCAGGTATGTACGTGTATATACAACATCTGACAGAGGCCAGTCCGCATCGTCTCCGTTACAATGTCACACGTGCCTCACATGCGCGTGTCCTGCTTCCATGGAGAGAAGGTCCGCCGTACAGATATTGCGGGTAGTGTTTTTCGGGCTGTTAAGAGTGAAGTTCTCTCGTACTTTTTACTTTCTGGTGCGCGAGGCAGTGGACGCCGCCATTGGTCCATGTTTTGTCGCTATTGCACATGCGCAACTTTCAGATATAGGAAGGGAGTGTGATGGCTCACTCCTCAGCTACTTCCATCAGCACGATTCATCGATGAGTAAATTCGACGACGTCGACTAATCGTTACACCCCTAGAGGACACAAACTGTCTCATTGTCTCTGAGGACACTCACTGACTCTGAGGTCACACACTGTCTCACTGACACTGAGGACACAGTGTCTCTGAGGACAAACACTGTCTCACTGTCTCTGAGGACACACACTGTCTCTGAGGACACACACTGTCTCACTGTCTCTGAAGCCACACACTGTATCACTATCTCTGAGGACACACACTGACTCTGAGGACATACACTGTTGTGCAAACCTCTGACATAACTACTCAATAAAAAAACACATGGACCTATCTTCAGGAAGCTGACTGAGTGATTTAAACTTCCCTTATCCTTCCCTTTAAGGAGTATGTCCCACCCAACAATGAGAGTCAATATGGTCAGTGGAAAGACCTTTTGTATGGGTTGATCTCCAACTTAACCTGGAGCAGGTTAGCCGTTCATCAGAAGTAACCACAAATCCTGCTTGGTAGCACACACCCTGGATCTTTGATACTGACAGTGTTTAGTAAATTACTGATGAAAGCACGTGGACTGACTCAAACCATCTACTGACCTCAGAGTCTCCAGTCGACAGGTTCGACTCTGCTTTAGATCAAGCAGCTCCTTCACTGCTGAGTCCTGCAGGTTGTTTCCTATCAGTTCCAGTTCTCTCAGATAAGAGGGGTTTGACCTCAGAGCCGAAGCCAGAGAAGAACAGCTGATCTCTGTCAGTCTGCAGCCCTCCAACCTGGATAAAGAATACAACTTAACTGTAAATTAAACTGAGTTCATGTGTGAAAATGACCGACACATATTCATGTCAACACGGACTCATGACATGGAAGATAAATATGAAATCAGACATGTTGGACTAAAAACGAGTCCTGATTCAGTAAAAATATATTATTTGAACCCGGTCTCTGTCCTGCAGATCAGTTTCAGAAATCCAGAACTAAAGTCAGTTTTTTTACAAGTAGCTGAATATTTAAAATGTCACAGATTAATGAATGAATGGATCATGCTATGTATAAAGAGGAATTATGTTAAATTAGAATGAAAGGAGATCAATTGGTTATAAATGCTGTTTTATAGATATGAGATCTACAAAAGTCAGTCAGTGAACTGACCTCAAAGTCTCAAGTCGAAAGGTTGGACTCTGTAGAAAACCACACAGCTCCTTCACTCCTGAGTCCAGCAGGTCGTTGTAGCTCAGATCCAGTTCTCTCAGATGAGAGGGTTTTGCCCTCAGAGCTGAAGCCAGAGAAGAACAGCTGATCTCTGACAGACTGCAGCCCCCCAACCTGGATAAAGAATAACACTTAACTGTATATTAAACTGAGTTCATGTGTGAAAATAACAGACACATATTCATGTCAGCACAGACTCATAACATGGAAGATAAATGTGAAATCAGACAAGTTGGACTAAAAACGAGTCCTGATTCAGTACAAAAAGATTATTTGGACCTGGTTTCTGTCCTGCAGATCAGTTTAGGAAATCCAGAACTAAACTCAGTGTTTTAACAAGTAGCTGAATATTTAAAATGTCAAAGATTTATTAATGAATGGATTCAAGTTATGTATGAAGAGAAATTATCTTAAATTAGAATTAAATGAGATAAATTATGTATAAATGCTGTTTTCTAGATATGAGATCTACAAAAGTCAGTCAGTAAACTGACCTCAGAGTCTCCAGTCGACAGGTTGGACTCTGTAGAAAACCACACAGCTCCTTCACTCCTGAGTCCTGCAGGGTGTAGTTGTAGCTCAGATCCAGTTCTTTCAGATGAGAGGGGTTTGACCTCAGAGCTGAAGCCAGAGAAGAACAGCTGATCTCTGCCAGACTGCAGTTTTTCACCCTGGATAAAGAATAAAACTCAACCCTAAATTAAACTGAGCTCATGTGTGAAAATAAAGGACTTTGATTAAACATCAATGCCTGTTTTCAGACCTGAAGTCTGAGTCAAGTTGCTCTGGACATTTTCTGGAACTTTTCCTGCAGCCTCTTAATACAGTTTCTGAGTGAGACCATGTGAGAATAGAGAAGGTGAATGTCCAGAGGATTCACAGAGAGCGAGTGGACGTGATGATGAGGTTTCTAACACGTGACGGACATGAAACTGGAAGAACACGAATATCTCAGAATGAAGAAGAGGAGCCGTACATGTAGAAGACGAAGACGTCAACTTGGAAACACGAGGAGATTCCAGAGCTTTTGGTGATGAGGGCTGATGCCCTGGTGGATGAGCTGTAAACAACAACACTGATCTTTCCACAGCAGGATTTATACGTCATACAGGAGTTGTACACGTGAACAAGTGGACTACGTTCACATGTACGACACCTGGAGACGTCACTTACTCCTTCACAGTGAACCTGTAACTTAACACAACTTAACATAACCATGGTTGTCATGGAGATATGCGTCTTGGCTCCGCCCCTTGTCTGAATGTTCCCACATGTTCCTGTTGCTGTGAACGAGTCGGACCCGGACAACCTCCTGCTGCTGCTTCAGCTCCAGAAAATGTCCGACCTACTTGTCAAAACATGTTCCACAGTTGATGTGTGCAAAGGGCGAGCAGTTCTATGATCATGTTTTCTTGAAGTGGCGATGATCTGAGCAGCAGTTTGACCAGTTGAAAGTGGTGCAGGGAGCCCGAGGAACATGTGTGTACAGGGCGGGACAGAGATCTAGTGGATAAAAGATAAAGGCATGGACGACCCAGTGTAAGTCCTGAAACCAGAGGAAGGGTTTCATGTTGGAAATGAACCCAAAGTGGAAGAAACAGGGCTGAAGAACTTGGTCCTAAAAATAAAAGGAATCAAATATAATCAACTTGGACACTGGACCCTGAGCCCAGTCCCAGAACACCAACGCAGCACGCTGTCATGTGGTCAGTCCACAGGACCACCGGGACATGTCCTGGTCAATTTCCATAGAAACATTACATGTACACATTGTCCAGCATTGGATTGTTTCTCTGTCAGTAAAACTTCAGTCACATTGAGCCTGACTCGGTCCTCAGCGCTCATTCTACAAACATCACTCAGCTCAGTATCAGTGTTCACTGTTAGGAATACATGTTCTGACCTTTTACCTTAAAGCTCCAGTGTGGAAGATTCAGATGAAATGATCCATTGTTAGAAACTGATTAGAAAATAATCCTAGCGATGTTTTCACTAGTTTCATCTGAATTGTACCAACTGTTGTTTTCTTTACTTTAGAATGAGCCACTTGTGTTTAAATAATAATATATATTTACATACTTTATATTTACAAACTATATATTTAACTTCTTTATATTTACAGACTTTAGAATTAGATACTTTATATTTAAATATATACATTATTTTTAGACCGAACCTTTAAAATTAAAACATGATGTCTGACCTCAAAGTCTTCAGTCGACAGATTGGACTCTGTAGAAAACCACACAGCTCCTTCACTCCTGAGACCTGCAGGTAGTTGTCACTCAGATCCAGTTCTCTCAGATGAGAGGGGTTTGACCTCAGAGATGAAGCCAGAGAAGAACAGCTGATCTCTGACAGTCTGCAGAGCTTCAACCTGGATAAAGAATAAAACTTAATTGTAAATTAAACTGAGTTCATGTGTGAAAATAACAGACACATATTCATGCCAGCACAGACTCATAACATGTAAGATAAATATGAAATCAGACATGTTGGATTAAAAACGAGTCCTGATTCATTACAAATAGATTATTTGGATCCGGTCTCTGTCCTGCAGATCAGTTTAGGAAATCCAGAACTAAACTCAATGTTTTAACAAGTAACTGAATATTTATAATGTCACAGATTCATTAATGAATGGATTCACATTATGTATGAAGAGGAATTATGTTAAATTAGAATGAAATGAGATCATTTGGTTATAAATGCTGTTTATAGATATGAGATCTACAAAAGTCAGTCAGTGAACTGACCTCAGGGTCTCCAGTCGACAGGTTGGACTCTGTAGAAAAATACTCAGCTCCTTCACTCCTGAGTCCTGCAGCATGTTGTCACTCAGATCCAGTTCTCTCAGATGAGAGGGGTTTGACCTCAGAGCTGAAGCCAGAGAAGAACAGCTGATCTCTGACAGTCTGCACCACTTCAACCTGGATAAAGAATAAAACTTAACTGTATATTAAACTGAGTTCCTGTGTGAAATTAAAGGATTTGACTAAACATCATTGTCTCTGTTTTCAGACCTGAAGTCAGAGTCAAGTTGTTCTGGACATTTTCTGGAACTTTTCCTGCAGCCTCCTGATAAAGTTTCTGAGTGAGTCCATGTGAGAATAGAGCAGGTGAATGTCCAGAGGATTCATAGTGTAGCAGATCCCCCGAAAGATGGTTGAGACTTTACTGATGTCTAGGTCGTTTATTGAACCGTCCTTTTCCATGTACACCTTAATACAACTTAAACAACTCAGATACACCGTAAGAAAATTGTGCTTCTTCGGAGGTTGCTAAAAACATAGCCTCTTCCGTCGCAACGCTGACGTCATCACCGGGCGACTCTGCCGGAACCATTTCAAAATAAAATCATCTAACATGTTTACAATAGAATAAAAGAGACACTTCTTGCGATATAAAGAATAACACACAGTGGGTTAGTTACAAATAATTCTATGTACATTTTGGATTCATCATAAACTTTACTCTACTCATCTCAAGTGAAAATGTCACATTCAGAAACAATATAAACAATAACACACAGTGGGTTAGTTACACTCCCACCAAATTATGAGTGTTTTGTATCAAATGACAATAACAACGAATAATTTCTCATATACAATAGCAGTGCATTTTGCAATCATAGCTTAAGTAGCTTTTAACAGCAGAACTAACTTCTGCACTGGACGTTCCAACACTGAAAGTTTACCAGAGCGTTTACCTTTTACATTCAAGTTCTTATCTCCCACTGAGATTTTCACCTTCCTCACAAGCCCATCTTTTCCACTGACAGTCTCCAAAACCCTGGCAAGTCTCCATTCACCTCTGGGCAACAAAACATCAACGTACATCACAATATCTCCAACTTGAAGATTTCTTCTTGGAGTGTGCCAACACTGCCTTGTGATGATGTTGTGAAGATATTCTTGTCTCCAGCGACTCCAGAACTGCTCTGCCAGAAACTGCACACGGCGCCATCTTTTTGCTCCGTATAGGTCCTGTCTGGGGAATGTGCCAGGTGGGGGCAGTGCTGTGCTGGATTTCATTTGAAGAAGATGATTTGGGGTCAATGGTTCCAGGCTGTTAGGACTGTTCAAATTATCCACAGTGAGGGGTCGACTGTTGACTATGGCCATGGCTTCGTAGAATAGGGTCCGTAGAGAAGCGTCGTTGAGTCTGTCTTTGGCGATTAAAAGAGTGGCATTCAGAACACTCCTGACTGTCCTTATTTGGCGTTCCCATATGCCACCTGCATGACTGGAGTGGGGGGCATTCATGACAAAGTCACACTGCTTTTCTGACAAAAACATTCTGAGTCGCTGAGTATCAAGCTCCTTCAAAGCTGCCTTGAACTCATTCTGTGCCCCAACAAAGTTTGTGCCTTGGTCACAGCGAATTTGACGAACTGCACCTCGAACAGCAATGAAGCATCTCAAGCCGTTGATAAAGCCATCAGTAGACAGGTCTTCTAACATTTCAATGTGGATGGCTCGTGAACAAAAGCAGGTAAAGAGCAGATCATATCTTTTGTGATGTTTCCTTCCCTCTGTGGTCACAAAAAGTCCAAAGCAGTCCATTCCACAATATGTGAAGGGCGTTGAAGGCTCTACACGTTCCACAGGTAGGTCACTCATTCTTTGGGTCTCTGGTGGTCTCCTGAGTCTGCAACAAGTCACACATTGAAGGAGGAATGATGAAACTGCTCTACTCATACCAGGAATCTAATAGCCACTGGTTCTGATGTCATTCATGGTGAAGCCTTTTCCCTGATGCTTTACTCTTTCGTGGCAATGAGCTATTATTAGTGATGTCACATGATGCTCTTTGGGAATGACAATTAGGTGCTTGAAAGAGTCAGAGAAAGTTGAATGGCAGAGTCTTCCTCCCACCTTGAGAAGCCCATCCGTGTCAAGAAATAGATCAAGCCGGTGCAGCTTGTTGTGATGTGGCAGTTCACTTCCTTTTCTCAACAGCTTTATTTCCTTCTCATAGGCCTCGCTTTGCACATTCTGAAGTATAAAATGTTCAGCACATTCCTGTTCACTCACTGAGGTTGGAGCATGTGATCTGATCTTCTTAGCTCGCCGTTGAAGGCGGGCCACAGCCTTGGTACATTTGGACCATGAAGAACACTTGGAAAGACGATCTTCAAGACTCTTTGGTTCTGTGTTTTTTGTCAGCAGTGTCTGTGCCTTTCTGACTTCTGGATATCCTATGGACAGATCCAGCATCATATCCTTTGGTGTTGGTAATTCTGGTTCCCAGAGGAACATGGGGCCAGTGAACCAATTAGATGAGATCAGCTCATTCACAGTGCTTCCTCGGGATGCAATGTCTGCTGGATTCTCCTCTGAGGGGATGTAAGCCCATTGCTCTGGGCTTGTTGTGCTGCAAATTTTCTGGATTCGGTTGGCTACAAAGGTGTGAAAGCGACGTGCATCATTCGTTATGTACCCCAAAACCACCTTTGAGTCTGTCCAGAAATACTCCTTGCAATTAGCGTAACACAACTCTTCTTTTAGCATATTGCTGACTGTGACTGAAACCACTGCTGCAGTTAACTCAAGTCTTGGTATGGAAGTCAACTTTGTTGGAGAAACACGAGCTTTTGCTATAACTAGAGAACAGTGAATCATTCCTTTCTGGTTCTTGGCCCTCAGATAAGTGCACTGACCATATCCACTGGTGCTCGCATCTGAGAAGTGGTGTAACTTCGTTTCAATAACTTCTCCAAAATCAGCAGGTAGGTAACATTGAGCTATGTTTATGTTCACTAAGTTGGCAAAGTCACGTTGCCAGTTCTCCCACCTTGGCTTCAGGACTTCAGGCAGGGGGTCATCCCAGCCGGTACCTTGACGACACATTTCCTGGAGAGTTTTCTTTCCAGTGAGGACATATGGTGCTAGAAAGCCCAGAGGATCATATATGGAGGCTACAGTAGACAAAACACCTCTTCGTGTTGCTGGTTGATCCTTCATGGTGTTGCTAAATCTGAAGCTATCCTTCTCTATGCTCCAGAGAATCCCTAACGCTCGTTCTTGTGGCATGTCAGTGAACCTCAGGTCTTTGGTCTTTGTATCTGTTGCACATTCTGATGCAGGGAGGCTTTGTAGGACAACATGGCTGTTTGACTTAAATTTGTGAAGGCGGAGACCACCTTTGGAGCATATCTCCCTTGCCTCATCTGCCAACTGGATTGCTTTCTCAATAGTGTCTGTGCTTGTGACCCCATCATCCACATAAAAATCCTTTGTGATAAACAGGGATCCTACTGGATCCCCACAGCCAGGGGATTAAACTGCACCACACAGATGTACTTTCATCCTGTATTCCTGGGGTTTTGTGTTCACATCTCCATCTCTCCACCACAGGAAACGCAGGTAGTTGCGGTCATCCTCCTGGACATGAAACTGATGAAACATTTTTTCTATATCACACATTAGAGCGATGGGGTGCTGTCTGAATCTTATGAGGATGCCAGTTAGATTATTGATCAAGTCTGGTCCCGGAAGAAGATGTTCGTTTAGGCTTGTGCCATTGTACTTCGCTGAGCAGTCAAACACAACACGTAGTTTAGTTGGCTTTTTTCGCTGGTAGATGCCATGATGGGGAATATAGCATCGCTCACCTTGAGTTCCGTCGTTGTGTACCTCCTCGATATCACCTCTCTCGATGATTTTGTTCATGTATGTTGTGTAGTCTTTCTTGTATTTCTCATCCTTGTCGAATTTTCGTCTTAGATGACTTAGTCGGATTTCAGCAAGCCTTTTGTTATAAGGTAAGTGTGGCCGTTGCTTGAATGGCAGAGGCATCTCATAATGTCCCTTGTCATTTTTCCTTATGCTTCCTTTCAGTTTCTCAAGGAATATGAGATCCTCTTGTGACACAGTCTTGTCTTCTCCTTTTGTGTCCTTAAAGTCTGACTCAAGGATGCTTACAATATCCATTGGTGTTACTGGAGGAAGTTCCTTTACACTGGCTCTGTGACACAGGCTGGATTCTGTTTCATCCAGGCATGGGGTTGAACCTCCAACAATGCTCCAACCAAAATCTGTAAGGATGGCATAGGGCTCGTTATCTTTTCCAGATAACACCTGTCTGGGCGCTAATGTTCTTGGACAGTTGTATCCGATCAGAAGTCCTATATCACAATCAAGGAGAGGTGGCATTTCATCGACAATTCCCTCTAGATGAGACCATTGCTTTGCTGTTTCATGCGTTGGTATATGATTACGGTTCACTGGAATGTGGTTTTTACTGTATGAGGGAGGATGATCAATGTGAGAGCTTGAATTGTAGCCTCTTACACGCAGTCCAATTACTCTTTGACTCTTCACAATGGTGTTTTCTCCAAGCATAGTGGTCAGTTTCAGTTTCACAGGGTAGGCATCTGCTTGTAACTCATTGCTTAATTCTTCGTCGATGAAGGTGCTGTCACTTTGAGTGTCTAACAATGCATACACAAGCTGCTCCTTAGATGGGTTTTTGGCTGTGGACACCCACACTGGGACGATCATGGAGGTGATGTCTGACTGGCTCCCTCTAGTGACGTTAAGTGCTGTAACCACTCTGGTATCATTAGCCGTGTTTGGAGCTGTGTTCAAACTGCATTCAGTCCCCTGTCTACCTGTGTGTGCCCTATAGGTGTAGTCATGGAGACATGTAGGGTGTTTTCTCTTACATACATCACATGTGTGCCGGTGACGACATTCCCTTGCGTTGTGACCTGGTTTCATACATCCGAAGCACAGCTTATACTCCATCACATATGATCGTCGCTCCTTCAGAGACTTCTTCGTGAAGTCTGGGCACCTTGGCAACTGATGCTTGTCATCTTTGCAACACATGCAGGGGGGTTTGGATCTTACACTGTTTGCTCCTGCTTCATCGCTGCTTGTGATGGTTTGCATAGTGAGGACCTTGGCTTTGTTTCCTCTTATTTCCTTGGTGAATTCTCTGTCGTGGAGTGTGTTAGATGAGTGAAGAGCAGAATGTAGAATGTAGAGAAGTGACTGGGTTGCATGCTATCTCTGCTTCCATGTTCACAAAGTTAGCAAAGTCTTCAAAGGGGGGAAAATCTTTTTCTTCCATTAGCTTGACTGTGACCTTACGATTCCACCGGGCTGCTAACCAATCAGGGACTTTCTGTATTAACCTTTTGATTTTCTTCACAGTCATTTAATATTTCTAGACCCTTTACATGTGGCATGGCTTGCAGGCCGGCGTTTAAGAAGTCTGAGAATGACCTTAACCCTTCAGCGTCCTTGGAATTTATTTTCGGCCATTTTGACAGCTTCTCCCTGAAAGGTCTTTGGACTAGAAATGGCTGGCCATAGCGTTGGTCTAGCTTTTTCCATGCATCTCCGTATGCTTCATCATCACTGCGGAAAAAAGTGCCTTCAAGGCATTTGTGTGCTGAGCCCGAGACATATTTCTTTAAAAAATGAAGTTTATCAGCTGAAGAGATGCCCTTGCGGTCGATGAGTGACATGAATGAAGCCCTCCATTCAATATAGAGAATTGGTTCTCCATTAAACACTATGTGGTGCTCTCTTGGATTGCTTGGTGTGATGGGAATTTTAATTCCCTGGTGAGAAAATAGACCATCAGACTGAGTGATAAATTCAATAATATCAAAGTATTTAATTAAAGGTCAAGAAAACAATTTACAGTGAATAGAGTTGAATACAAACAGAGTTTCTGAGCTAGCACCTGGCCAGGTGGGACAGAGCTATCAACACCACTACAGGTATCGAAGGTCTGACAATTTGGATGAGAGGAAGGCTGTCTTAAATACACAATCTGACGTCACAACATCATCTTCCCATATTACGCAGAACATCACAAGTTCAGTGGTTGGAACCTATCAGAGATGAGGCAGCGGTCATCCTCCTCTCCTGAGGGAATAGACATTTGGAACATCAAATAGTATCAAGTTCATCCATGGCCAAACAAACAGACATCTACTGGTATCAGGCTGACGCAAACATTACTTAGATTTTATAGCGGTGTTCTTTAGGTCATTCCACCTGTACTTTGAGCATAGATACGTGAACAACATGTTATTGTAACATTTCATCAGAGAACAGTTAGATTTTAATAATTTCCATGACACTTGGGCCAATTGAGACACGTCAGTCTGAGGTGCTGGTGCAACAATGTGAGGGTTCTGCTGGTGATCAGAGGGGATGGAAATGCTTGCTCTGTTGCTTTGCTGGGCGGGCTGAATATCTGGTTCCTTTCTCATTTCTCTGTCGTAGATCATCAGTCTGGCAAGAGCAGCCTCCATCTCCTTTTCTGCCTGTAGACGCTCCAATTCAGACCTCTGCATGCTCAATTGCTCTTCCATTGTTCTTATTTTATCCTTTTGCCTTAAAGGAGACATATTATGCCCATTTTACCACAAGTTGATATGGTTCCTTGGGGTCTTAATGAAATGTCTGTAACATTTTTTGGTCAAAATACCACAAGGATCATTTAAAACAGCAGCCTTTTAACCCTGTCTAAAACAGCCCTCCTCAGATTGACCTGTTTTGAGTGACCCCCCCCCCCCGTCACCGCCCCGCCGCCCCTGTCACCGCCCCGCCCCCCCGTCACTCACACACAAACACATCCACTTTCACGTCTTAAATCCTCCCTTAGCATATTTAAGGTTGTTAAAATCATTTTAAGTCACTGTCGTACACATATATTTCTGTATCCATTTATTTAACTACATGCATTAGATGTGTGTATACAGTATATAATTGTATGTGTATATTTATTCATACAGGGCTTATATTCTGAGCGCACACACACACACACAGACAGACAGACAGACACACACACAGACAGACAGACAGACACACACACACACAGACAGACACACACAGACACACAGACAGACAGACAGACACACAGACACACAGACAGGCAGACAGACAGACAGACAGACGGACACACACAGACAGACAGACACACAGACAGACAGACAGACAGGCAGACAGACACACACAGACACACAGACACACAGACAGGCAGACAGACAGACAGACAGACAGACAGACAGACAGACACAGACACACAGACAGACAGCCTCCTCGCCCCGGCAGCCTGCACCGTGATCGCGGAGCAGGCTGCCTCCTGATCCAGTGATCACGGAGGAGGCACCGCGGCTCCGTCCTGTCACGGCTCCTGCTCCGTGACAGGACGGAGCCGCGGTGCCTCCTCCGTGATCACGGAGCAGGAGCCGCGGAGCCAGCTGCCTGCACCGTGACAGGGCGGCTCCTGCTCCGTGATCACGGAGCAGGCAGCCGGAGCCCGAGCTGAGAGGGAGCTGTGGCAGGTAACTAACCCTAACCGCAGGCTCTGTTTCCTCCACCTCTCACCCAGCTCCCTGGCTGGTTAGCTCCCCAGCTAAGCCCCAGGCCCCCCCCTCGAGTTGAGGACTTTACCCTGGTCTCCTCCTCCGCCAGATCTCCACCTCCGGGGGGGGGGGCTATGGCGAGAAGTGACGTAGGAAAAGCCCATAATCCCATAGGACGCACTCTAGTGTAGCGTTTCTGACAGAGAGGAACCACAACATATCACGGGAGTTGTTTTTTTCCAGAGTTTTTGGGACGGTAGACATGCCAGATACCCGAATTAACATGTAGAAGCACTACAAAAGTGAAATTTTCATAATATGTCCCCTTTAATTCAACTTGCATCACTTGGTATTGAGCTTCCTTTGCAGCTAGTTCTGCAGCTGCATCAACTCTCTTTGCTGCAATGCTCGCAGTTTCAGAGCGGAGACTGGCACCTGACAGTGAAGCGCTTCCATATACAGAGTAAGCATAGTCATTTGCGTGTAGCTGATGCAGACGCTGCCTTTGAAAATCTGCATCAAATTCACCATCTATTTCTGATAAACGTTCATAAATTACTTTCAACATGTCATTAGTCACGGCTTCACATGAGTCCATCTTACATCTCAGTTCATTGGCTGGTGTGTCATGCACTCTCATTTCACTGTACACTTTGATGATGTCCTTCATTCCTTTTTCAATGTTTTCTGCCAGTGTAGCCAACTCTGCGTCTGATATGTTGCTCTTCAAGCTTTGTTTGGACTTTCTCATTAGCATTTTCCATTGCTCATAGAGGCTAAGCAGTCTTTTTTCCTTTTTACTTGATTCCTCCTTCCGTAGTTTCTGCATCTGTTCCTTAATGTCATCCATCTCAGCCGTCGTTGTTAAAGCTTCACCAGCGTTGCTGCGTCACACCGCTTCGTGCCGTGTTTGTTTTCTGCGTCACGCCGCTCCGTGTCCTTTTTTCCCGTCTCCTCTCTCCACAGGCAGTGTGTTGCGGCAGGTGAAGGTGAATTTTCTTACTGTAGCAGATCCCCCGAAAGATGTTTGAGACTTTACTGATGTCTAGGTCGTTTATTGAACCGTCCTTTTCCATGTACACCTTAATACAACTTAACTCAGATACTCCGTAAGAAAATTGTGCTTCTTCGGAGGTTGCTAAAAACATAGCCTCTTCCGTCGCAACGCTGACGTCATCACCGGGCGACTCTGCCAGAAACATTTCAAAATAAAATCATCTAACATGTTTACAATAGAATAAAAGAGACACTTCTGGCGATATAAACAATAACACACAGTGGGTTAGTTACAAATAATTCTATGTACATTTTGCATTCATCATAAACTTTACTCTGCTCATCTCAAGTGAAAATGTCACATTCAGAAACAATATAAACAATAACACACAGTGGGTTAGTTACACATAGAGAGCGAGTGGACGTGTTGATGAGGTTTCTAACATGTGACGGACGTGAAACTGGAAGAACACAAATATCTCAGAATGAAGAAGAGGAGCCGTACACGTAGAAGACGAAGACGTCAACTTGGAAACATGAGTAGATTCCCGAGCTTTTGGTGATGAGGGCCGACGCCAGTGTGGATAGGCTGTAAACAACAACACTGATCTTTCCACAGCAGGTTTTATACGTCATGTCCGGCCTCCTGCTGCTCCAGCCGTTCTTTATATATGAGAAAGTCAAACTCCAGAAAATGTCCAGACACTAATTTACAGAGTTCATGACTGAAAACAACTTGAAAGTCCTCGTGTCCTCGGGGTTCAGTTGTTTGTAATATGTAACTTCACCACTAGATGTCTCTAAATATCTTGCAGGACATGTTCAGGAATCCTACACGTGAACAAGTGGACTACGTTCACATGTACGACACGTGGAGACATCACTAACTCCTTCACAGTGAACCGGTATCATAACTTAACTTAACCTAACCATGGTTGTCATGGAGATATGTGTTTTGGCTCCGCCCCTCGTCTGAATGTTCCCACTTGTTCCTGTTGCTGTGTACGAGTCGGACCCGGACAATCTCCTGCTGCTGCTTCAGCTCCAGAAACTGTCCGACCCCCTTGTCAGAACATGTTCCACAGTTGATGTGTGAAATGGCGAGCAGTTCTATGATCATGTTTTCTTGAAGTGGCGATGATCTGAGCAGCAGTTTGACCAGTTGAAAGTGTTGAACGTGTGTACAGGGCGATACAGAGATCTAGGGGGGAAAAGATAAAGGCATGGAAGACCCCGTGTAAGTCCTGCAACCAGAGGAAGGGTTTCATGTTGGAAAGGAACCCAAAGTGGAAGAAACAGGGCTGAAGGAACTTGGTCCTAAAAATAAAAGGAATCAAATATAATCAACTTGGACTCAATCAATCAATCAAATTGTATTTGTATAGCCCACATTCACAAATAACAATTCGTCTCATAGGGCTTTAACATGGTGTGACATCCTCTGTCCTTAACCCTCAACAAGAGTAAGGAAACACTACTAAAAACCCTTTTAACAGGTAAAAATATGTAGAAACCTCAGAGAGAGCCACATGTGAGGGATCCCTCTCCCAGGACGGACAGAAGTGCAATCGATGTCAAGTGTAGGAAAACATCATCAGGATTAAAGATTTTTAGCAGCATCAATGAGGGTAAACATTTTTGAAGGATAACTTCAATACTATATGTCAAGTAGTCCTGCTGCAATCATAGTCTCTGGTCAGCAGCCAGCAAGATCACGGTCCAGCATCAAGATGGGATCCACTATAGTCCACAATCATTGTCCACTGCCGCCAGTTAGGATCCGTCATCAGCCGCTGCCTCGGTCGTGGTCCACCACCATCCGATGCCAACGCGACAAAGGATCCTCCAATACCACTACGATCAGCTGGCACGATACAGAATCCACCAAACTGGATCCACCATTGCGACCTCTGACGCGCGATCCACAATCATAGTCCATGGTGCGGCCACAGCTGTGGCCCTGCATCCGCGGGCGCTAAAGGCTCCAGTATGCTTCTACGTATCCGTTTCTCGGAGAGGGTTGCACGGAGAGCGGAGAGTCTTTTTGATTTTTACCTCTCCGACGACTGTACGTTGAAAACAATTCACCGCCAAACCCATAGGTGGCGCAACGGAAGACAAGCTTGGAGAAGCCTACCTCACGAGTAATCAGAAGAAGTCCACTCTGTGTATTTACTTACTCCCCACTTGCACACAGTGTAGGCTACGATGGCAACTAAATAAAATAAAGTGACACCCAGCAGGTCAAAATGCTGATGTAATCGTTTCTTAGCGCAGCGGTTCCCAGGTCTTGTTTCCGAACTCTGTTGCTGATTCCACAGCTTGAAGCTCCGTGTAGCTTGAAGCTACACGGAGCTAGTTAGCTCCCCTCCCAGCTAGCTCCCCTCCCAGCATCCACACACAGTCAGCAGGGACTCCCGGCACTAACTACTACCCAGTGTTTGCTTCTAACCTGACGGTATTATAGAAACAGTGTCATGATAGAAGTGGAATTAAAGTCGTGACGGCGGGGTTATGCACTGTTACCACCGCAGTTAGCATGGTGGCTAGCCGGCTAGCCTAGCCCGCTAGCTTCATTTTGAAAGCTCGTTATAACTGTATGTGACCGTGCACACATGCCGTCAGTACTCTAACGAGCCACCGTCAGCCGGACAACTCCGCTGGCTTAACACACACGTCACATTAATCGTAGAATCGTAGTTGTGTATGTGTTTATTGTGAATTAGGAAGTCAGAGGGCCGGAAATGTGAAATCCGGAAATGACGTCGTAGGGAAATGATGTCGTTCGCGGACCAATCACAGCCAAGAGCTGTCCGTGGGGTCTCCGAAATAAAGACGGACAGTTAGAAAAATCAGAGGTGTACGAAAAGCTGTCCGAGGTGCTCGGAGAGGGCGTTCCATGACGGATAGGGCGGTCTTATCTGTCCGTTTTAGAAAAGACGTAGAGGCATAAATTGGCCTTAAGGCACAGAAACTCCGGGAAAGGGGTCAAGTTAGTAACATGTTCGGATGAGATAAGAATTACTTTGATATGATAAGTATGGAGAAGAGGAAGGAGAAGCAGGAAAGAGAAGCTCCGTGTGTCATGTGTCATAAATTCCCTGTGCGTCTTAGCGTCATCTGCCGCACTAATTAGCTCTAACTATAAGCTTTATCAAAAAGGAAGGTTTTGAGTCTATTCTTAAATGAACAGAGCGTGTCTGCTTCCCGAACTGAAAGTGAGAGATTATTCCACAGCAGTGGGGCTTGATGGCTAAAAGCTCTGGCTCCTACTCTACTTTTAGAGACTTTAGGGACGACAAGTAAACCTGAATTCTGGGATCGGAGTGCTCTAGTAGGTTGATATGGTATTAACCAGGGTACTCGTTTCAGCCGAGTATCCGGTACGGATAAAGCACTTTTGCCGATTACGAGTATAATACGAGTAATCGGAGTCATTATCTGTGCTCGGACTGAATGAAAATCCTCACACAGCGTCACAGCGCTCCTCCCGTCACACACGGCTCTGCTCACTCACTCACAGAACAGCTCTCTGTCTCTCAGTCACTCAGGTTCACTGCCCATCGGGACTGTTCCATAGGCTCAGTCAAGGAAGCAGAAATGATTCGTTCATTTCCCGACTGGGTCTTCGGGTACGAGTCTTTGGAAAAATTTTGACGTGACCTGCAATGGCTCAGTAGAGGAGCGCTGGAGATGCGAGGGACGTTCACTGTCTCCCGGAGAAATGAACACTCTGTGTTTTAAGTATAGAAAGACGTGAATTATATTTGTTCACAAGTCATAATGACTGGTTTTGTTATTTTCACTTAACACTTAAAGTTTAGTGCAGTGTAATTGTTTGCCGTGATAATTAAATGCCAGTGTGATAATAGATGACAATTTCAAACCATACAAACTGTCATGTTGTACTGTATTTAATAGAGGTTTACTTTACTGTAAAGTAAGTGTAAATGTAAAGTGAAAATAACAAAACCAGTCATTATGACTTGTGAAAAAATATAATTCACATCTTTCTATACTAAAAACACAGAGTGTTCATTTCTCCGGGAGACAGTGAACGTCCCTCGCATCTCCAGCGCTCATCTACTGAGCCATTGCAGGTCTCGTGAAAAATGTTCCAAAGACTCGTACCCGAAGACCCAGTCGGGAAATGAACGAATCATTTCTGCTTCCTTGACTGAGCCTATGGAACAGTCCCGATGCGCAGTGAACCTGAGTGACTGAGAGACAGAGAGCTGTTCTGTGAGTGAGAGAGCAGAGCCGTGTGTGACGGGTGGAGCGCTGTGACGCTGTGTGAGGATTTTCATTCAGTCCGAGCACAGATAATGACTCCGATTACTCGTATTATACTCGTAATCGGCAAAAGTGCTTTATCCGTACCGGATACTCGTTTCAGCCGAGTATCCGGCTCATCTCTAGTGGTTACAACAATGAGTAGGTTGATGCACACACTGACTGAAACCAATTGAGTCTAGTATTGAAGTAAATGCTACGCTCAGGCTATCTTTATTATTGTCAACATGAATATTAAAGTCACCAACATTAATAATTGTATCGGTCTTTAGGACTAGGTTTGATAAAAACTCAGGGAATTCTGTTAGAAATTCAGTATAAGCCCCAGGAGCACGATAAACTACAGCAAATATGATTGGCTGTTGGTGTTTCCTGGATTGACGTGGAAGATTAAGAACAAGACATTCAAATGAGTTGTAGCTAAGTTTAGGTTTAGGATTAATTAATAGACTGGAGTTAAAAATAGCAGCAACTCCACCTCCTCGCCCGAGTTCCCTGGGAACGTGTGAATTTATATGACTGGGGGGAGTAGATTCATTTAGACTGACAAATTCATCAGGATGCAGCCACGTCTCATTAAGGGACAATAAATATATATTGTAGTCTGAGACTAGTTAATTAGTTCATTAACTAAAATAGCCTTTGAGGACAGTGATCTAATGTTTAAAAGACCACATTTGGACTTCCGGTGTTGCAGCTAATGGAGTAGGACGTGTTTCTCAGAGCTCCTGCAACAACTTTTTAAAAAACTATTTTAGGTACACCTTTTCCATCTTTCTTCGGTGTGTGTTTTCCCCACCTCCATAATCTAAATTTAACGCCGTCTTTTTGCCGACCAAAATGCCTCCAAAAGCCAAACACTGCATCCCCGCCTCGTAGTGATCCCCCCTCCTGCCTGGTTGAGGCCACAGGTGGGGCTCCATCACACGACTTCAAGGCCAAGCTGCTCTCGTCACTCCGTGTTGAAATGGCAGCTATTTTCAGAGCTGAACTTCAGGCTGCCTCGACGAGACCTTGTCAAGCATCAAGACTGAACTACAGGCAGTGAAATTGGAGTAATCCAGCAGCATTACAAACATCCAGTCTGAGGTGCATGCTCTGAAGAACACCGTAGGTGAAATGGAAACATCGCTTTCCTCCTGCACCGATGACATTGCCACCATACAGGCTAAAGCGGAGCACCTGACTACTGAGCTGACAATACTGGACAATAAATGCGAAGATCTGGAGGCAAGATCGCGGCGCAATAACATACGGTTAGTGGGAATTCCTGAAGATTTTTCCAACTTTTCTGCTGCTGCGGATGTTTCCTCTCTGCTCAAGGAGGCTTTTGATCTGGAGAAGGAGCCTCTCGTGGACCGCGCACATCGTACTCTCCAGCCGAAGCCCGGAGAGCGCCCACGCCCCATAATCGCTCGTCTTCACTATCATACAGACTGTGTGGACATATTGCGCCGAGACAGAACCCAGCAACGGATCAAGGTTGGAGAGCTGAGTTTCTCCGTCTTTCCCGATCATACCCCTTTAATGATGTTCGTCACCGGCTCCGCGAGATACCAGGGATCCGCTATGGTCTGCTCTACCCGGCGCGTCTCCGCACACAACGGTGCGGAGAAGAGGTTTGATTCGGCGGAGGAGGCCAGCGCATTCATCAGGTCGCTCAACTTGTAAGAGAACCGTGAGGTGATACACACCGGTGAAGAAGCAGTGATAGTTAATATTGACATTTATTACTTTTTTTAGTTAATCTGTTTCCTCTTATTTTCATAAACACACAGTATGTGGTTTTCATTTTAACTGGGTCTTGATTGGCTGTCTTGACCTTCCTGTCAAATGTTGCTAGACTTGCAGGAGCTTAACCCGAAGCTTGATAGTTATGCAAAAAGCCGAAAGTGTTCGCTTTAGGGATCTGACTCCTTGTGGGTTTAGCACTGGGTTCTCCATCATTTGGGGATGGAGACGTTGTAAGTGCAATTGGGGGGTGGGGGGGGTTCAATGTGTGTGGTTTTTTTTTTTTGTGTTTTTGTGTATTTTTTCTTTCTTTTTTCTTTCTCTTCTTCTCCCTTTTTCTTCTTCTTCCTTCCTTGGGGATCCGCATTCAGTCTATTTCTCTCTTTAGGGATTTAACATATGGCCACCAATACTAATACTTCTGATGTCCCACTCACTGGATCCTCTGTGAGACTCTTGAGCTGGAATATTAAAGGTATGGGGAGTCCAATTAAGAGATCAAAGATATTTGCTCATTTGAAACGTCTTAAAGCGGACTTAGTGTTCCTGCAGGAAACCCACATGCGTACTAAAGATCAGGTCAGACTTAAATGTCCCTGGGTTTCTGAGGTGTTTCACTCTAATTTCAACTCTAAGGCCAGAGGAGTTGCTATTTTAATTGGTAAGTCAATTCAGTTTTCAGCTTCTAAGGTGATATCAGACAAAAACGGTAGATTCTTAATTGTTGCAGGTACGTTATTCCATATTCCCATTTTATTAGTTAACATATATGCCCCCAATTTCGATGATCCACACTTTATGAACAAGCTATTTGAACGTCTTCCCTCATTGAACAACAGCCTCCTCATAATTGGCGGGGACATGAACTGTGTAATTGATCCCAACTTAGACCGCTCCAACCCACGAACTCTGACTCCTTCAATGGCGAGGTCACTTTCAGATTTTGTGTCCAGGAACAGTTGCACTGATCCTTGGAGATTTAATAACCCTCATAACAAGGAATATTCCTTCTTTTCTCAGATGCATCAATCTTTCTCTCGGATTGATTATTATTTTATTGATGCTAAACTAATTCCCAAAGTACTGTCTGTTAATTATCATCCTATTGTTATTTCTGATCATGCCCCTCTTTCTTTAGATATTCAGTTCTCTTCACAACCCCGGTACTCAACACCTTGGAGGTTTAATACATTACTTCTCTCAGATGATAAGTTCCCCAAATTTATTACAACTAAAATAGATGATTATATCTCTCTAAATCAAAATGATATGGAACCAGTTTCATGTTCACTGCTGTGGGAATCATTAAAAGCATACTTGAGGGGACAAATTATTTCTTACTCTGCCCACTTAAATAAGTCCCGTAAAGCCAAATTGCAAGAAATCTCTATCAATATCACCAAATTGGACCAACAACTCGCTACTTGCCCCTCTCCCAGTTTACTTAAACAGCGTGTCGATTTACAGACTGAATTTGATCTCATCACCACTAGTGATGCAGAGCGACTTCTTTTACGATCACGCTCCACATATTATGAACATGGTGACAAGGCAAGTCGTCTTCTGGCTCATCAACTACGCCGCCAAGCTGCTTCACGTATGATCCCTCAAATAAAAGATTCATCTGGCTCATTGCATAAGGACCCCACCACCATTAATTCGGTCTTTCACTCATTCTATACCTCTTTATATAAGTCTGAATCTCCACCTGACACCACTGAATTGAATTTATTCCTAGATAGCCTCATCTTCCCTGTGATAAGCTCAGATGCTGCTAAAGAACTTGACTCACCATTAACAGTAGAAGAAATCACTTTCGCTGCGAGAGGTATGCAAAATAACAAGGCTCCTGGCCCTGATGGATTTCCAGTGGAATTTTTTAAGAGATTTCAGGATAAATTGTCCCCTTTGCTACATGCTGTTTATAAGGAATCACTTGAACATTGCACTCTCCCTCCCACTTTAAGGCAAGCCTCCATAAGTCTCCTCTTAAAAAAAGATAAGGATCCGAATCTCTGCGGCTCATACAGACCTCTTTCATTGATAAATGTAGATGCTAAGATCCTTGCTAAAGCTTTGGCCTATCGCCTGGAAAACATTGTACCAACTATTGTCTCACATGAGCAAACTGGATTTGTTAAGGGGCGACAGTTATTCTTTAACGTCCGAACACTCCTAAATATTATTTACTCTAAAACTGCCACAACAACACCTGAGGTAGCGATCTCGGTCGATGCTGAAAAAGCATTCGATAGGGTTGAATGGGACTATTTATTTACTGTACTAAAGAAGTTTGGACTGGATAATGGGTTCATTTCGTGGACACGTCTCCTTTACACATCACCAAAAGCAAACATTTCCACTAATGGCATTCAGTCCAATTTTTTTACTCTAACCCGTGGCACCAGACAGGGGTGTCCCCTATCTCCTCTATTGTTTGCGCTAGCTATAGAGCCCCTGTCGATCTTTCTGAGGTCGTCCACTTTTACTGGGATCTCACGATTGGGCACAGAATTTAAATTGTCACTTTATGCTGATGACTTATTGCTGTATGTCTCAGATCCTGTCCTTTCGATTCCCACAATCTTATCTGCTTTCCAGAGATTTGGTTCTTTCTCAGGCTATAAAGTTAATACTTCTAAAAGCGAATGCTATCCTGTCAATGCTTCAGCATCACAGCTCACACAATCAGATGTCCCTTTCAAAATGAGCCTTTCTGACTTTAAGTATCTCGGGATCAACGTAACCAGAACGTTAAACTCTCTTTTTTCTGCGAATTTCTCACTTTTAATGTCTAAAATTAAGTTTGACCTCCAAAGATGGAAGAGCTTGCCTCTCTCGTTAATTGGAAGAATTAACACGGTTAAAATGAACATTCTGCCCAAATTTCTTTTTTTGTTCCATTGTCTCCCACTTTTTCTGCCAAAGCAGTTTTTTAAAACAATCTATCAGACTATTTCTGACTGTGGTGTGGAAAGGCTCCTAGGATCCGCAAATCCACACTTCAGAGATGTAAATTCAATGGCGGATTAGCACTTCCGAATTTTCAACTGTATTATTGGGCGACACACATTCAAAAAATTTAATTTTGGTTCAAGTCAGTGAATCTGCCATGGTGCCACTTAGAGGCACAGTCAAGTGTTTCATCCTCCTTACCTGCTCTACTTACCTCTTCTATTCCATCTAACCTCTCAGGCTTCACAAATAATCAAGTGGTTCACTCCACACTTAAAATTTGGTATCAGTTTAGGAAACACTTCAAATTTAAATCAACATCTACTTTAGCTCCTTTACTGAACAATCATTTATTTCGACCTCCACTTACAGATTCAACCTTTCTCACATGGCATAATAGAGGCCTGAAATGTTTTAAAGATCTTTACAAAGATGGTATTTTTCGCAGCTTTACAAATCTCTCAGGAGAATTTCATCTCCCAACTTCTCATCTCTTTCGTTACTTTCAAATTAGACACTGCGCTAAAGCTTTGTTTCCAATTTTTCCCTCCTCGCCGCCGACCATACAATGGGAGGTGCTTTTAAACCACGATCCACTTCAAAAATCACTCATCTCTAAAGTTTATAATGAACTTCTGTCTTTTGATTGCTCTCCAGTTACTAAAGTTAGGGCTGCCTGGGAAGATGAACTGGATCTAAACTTGGAGGATGACTGGTGGGACACTGCTCTTAAGAAAATTCATACAAGTTCATCCTGCGCTCGTCTCACACTTATACAGTTTAAAGTACTGTTTAGAGTCCACTTTTCTAAAGCACGACTGTCGCAAATCTACCCCAGTATCACTGACAAATGCGACAAATGTCATGCCTCATCCTGCAATTTAACCCATATGTTCTACTCTTGTCCGCTACTCTCTTGCTTTTGGCTGAACTATTTTGACACCATGTCAAAAATACTTTCAGTGATTATAAAAGTCTCCCCCCATGTTGCCATATTCGGGCTCCCAGAGAACCATAACCGGTTTACCTCTAATCAATTAGACATTTTAGCTTTCACTTCTTTACTAGCAAGACGCCACCTTCTTCTCAACTAGAAGTCAACTAAAGCTCCCTCCAGCACTCAGTGGCTCAACGACACCATGTCTTTTCTAAAGCTGGAAAAGATTAGATATTCGGTGAAAGGTAGCTCTAACAAATTTTATAGTAAGTGGCTTCCCTTTCTTACATTCTTTCACTCTCTCCAGTCCCTGCCCCCTGATTGACGGACCCCCCCTCTCTCTCTCTTCTTCCTTTTTATTCATTCATTTACTTATTCTTTTTTTTGTTTTTTCTTTTGTTTTTTGTTTTCCTTTTAATTTGTTTATATTGTGCAGCTTTAATATTTAATTGTTACTTAATAGAATTTTCAGTTATCTATCTATCATTATTGTTGTTGTTTTCATTGAGTTGTGTAATGTGTTGTTTACTGGACCTCGTTCATGTGGTCAAAAAATAAGAAAAACATCCCAAGAAGGAGAATGTATGTACTATTCTTGATCCATCAAGATGCGCAGTGTTTTTGTGGTGTTTATATCTCTGTGTATTGCTGATTGCCGTGCTGAGATTGTGATACCCATTGTAAATTTGACACTGATTTCTGACCTACTGTGCCTATCCTCTTAATAAAAATATTAAAAAAAAAAAAAAAAAAAGACCACATTTGAAAGTCTTAGTTTCCTTTGTTGTTCCAGAGGTTGTGTTAATTTGTATAAGATTATTGTGTGGAGTTCTCGCGCTGTTATTGTTTAATTTAAATAATTTAATCTGACGGTAGACAGAGACAGTCTCTATGCGGTTGGGTGACTGATCCAGAGGGAGCGCAGAGAAGTGTTTAGCACTGCAGCTCTGCTTCCTGGTCCCAGCTCTGGGTTGTCATGTAATAGACTTAGTAATATTCCTAGATAAGAGAGCTGCTCCATCCCAAGTGGGATGAATGCCGTCACTCCTAACAAGACCAGGTTTCCTCCAAAAAGTTTGCCAATTATCTATAAAGCCCACACCATTTACAGGACACCACCTCGACAGCCAGCGGTTAAAAGACAACATGCGACTAAACATGTCATCACCTGTTGTGTTAGGGAGAGGGCCAGAGAAAACTACTGTGTCCGACATCGTTTTTGCAAAAGCACACACCGACTCAACATTAACTTTAGTGATATCCGACATACGAAGCCGGGAGTCATTGCTGCCGAGGTGAATTATGATTTTATTGTATTTACGTTTAGTTTTAGCCAGCAGCTTCAATTTGGATTCGATGTCGCCGGCTCTGGCCCCCGGAATACAATTGACTATGGTCGCTGGTGTTGCTAACCTCACGTTTCTGAGAACCGAGTCGCCAATAACCAGAGTTTGTTTCTCAGCGGGTGCGTCGGTGAGTGGAGAAAATCTATTTGAAACGTGAGCTGGTGGTTCTTTAATCGTGGGCTTTCTAAGGGTAGCACTATGCCCCCTTCGGACCGTCACCCAGCCACCCTGGGCTCCCGGCTGCACGGGGCAGGTCGGGGGACTGCTAGCTGAAGCTAAGCTACGGGCTGAGCTAGGTGGCTTCGCTGCGGCTAGCACGGGCCAGCTAACTACAGCTAACGAGGGTTCTAAGCTGCGGAGCCGACCAACACACTACATTTATTACATGTACCACTACTGTTAATGGAGGCAGAGGAGTAAGTAAACATGAGACACTCGGAGCAAGAGAGAGCAGTGGAGCGAGAGGGAGAGAGAGAACACATCGCTGCTCAAACTACGAGGGTGAGTTTTAAACAGAACACAGTATCACAAAGCACCAGAGAGTAGGGGCTGGTATGTGAGGGTCCTTAACTATATCAGAGCTGCCAACTTTACAAAAAACCTTGGAGTGAGATATTGTCGTGGGTGACCAAAATTTTGCCGCGCACGCAGCCACACACGTTGGTGGCTCAATTATCAGGGAATTGGAATTAATTTGGCGTTGTACCCATGACTCATTCTGGTTGTTTGTGGGGCCCAAAGTCGTTGATAGGGGCGGCCTACTGGAGATGGACAACATTGGTTACATTCTGTGAAGCAAAGACATAGCTGAAGGTCCACCCACAGGAAATTTTGGTTTAAGTAGATGTTATTTCCTGCATTCTAGTGGCTTTTTGGGTGGTATGCTAAAGATGTGCAATACCTGAACTTATTCTGATTCATGTTCATCTGATCATGACTTGTATGGCCTTCTAGACTTGAGCTGAACATTCAACCAGAAAACTATTGTTGTGCCTCAATGACTGTCTATGTCCCACAATATAGCCTATAGACCTGTGTTTAAGAATAGACCAAGGTAGGTTGATTGACATTTTGATTACAATGATATTCAACTAATTCTTAACTGAAAACCTAACCTATATTGTTAATAATTGCCCACTGATGTGCCTACGTGCGTGTGCTTGCGTGCATGTGGATAGAAGGAAGTTTTAACATTTGTTTTTCCATGTTAATTTAATTTTAAAACCTCAAACAAATCTAGAAAATTTTTGAAAAAACAAAAAAGGTTGATTTTCAGTGCTTAAGAATTGAAAACAAAATTAAAATGCAGTTTGTAGTTGTACTGCATCTCAGAACCATATGTACATCAATATATAACGTTCATGACTTAAATGTACAGACATGTAGCTGACATGTTGAGAGAACGTTAAAGTAACGGTGATCAATAACGATCAACATAAACTGGGGCTACAGCTGAAGAGGGAAGATGACAAAGTAATGCAGAATATGTCACAAATGATAATCATACAATATCAAACAAACAATTGAGGCCTACTTAAGTTTAACCTCATGATCACCAGCACCTTTATATTATTTTAGACATATTTTTCTTATTTTAGATATTTTTCACGATATTCAAGAGTAATCTGGAAATGTGTTGAAATATCAAAGCGAATTTCGCGGACCCCCTGCAATGCCGTCGCAGAACACCAGGGGGCCGTGGACCCCCGGTTGAAAACCCCTGCTCTAGAGGAAGTAAAACCCGTAACATAGTTTCTAAAGATGAACCTGCAGAGGGATAATCACCGGTACAGCCTGCTCGACCCCGGCAGTGAAAGGATCCATTGTTAGAAACTGAATAGAAAAGAATCCTAGAGATGTTTTCACTAGTTTCATCTGAATTGTACCAACTGTTGTTTTCTGTACTTTAGAATGAGCCATTTATTTTGAAATACTTTATATTTACATACTTTATATTTACATACTTTATATTTACATACTTCATAAATAAATACTATGTTTACCTACTATATATTTAAGTACTTTATATTTACAAGCTTAAGAATTAAATACTTTATATTTAAATATATACATTATATTTAGACTGAACCATTAACATTAAAACATGATGTCTGACCTCAGAGTCTCCAGTCGACAGGTTGGATTCTGTAGTAAACCACACAGCTCCTTCACTGCTGAGTCCTGCAGGATGTAGTTTCTACTCAGATCCAGTTCTCTCAGATGAGAGGGGTTTGACCTCAGAGCTGAAGCAAGAGAAGAACAGTTGATCTCTGACAGACTGCAGCCCATCAACCTGGATAAAGACATGTGAATATTAGAATGTGTCCTCCTGTTGTTGTGGATCGTCATGTCAACACAGACTCTCAACATGCTGTTGACCTCAGTCCAGTCTGTGACCTGAAGACAAATATCAGATCAGACATGTTGGACCATTGTTTCATTCATCAGCTTCTTCTCTGTGTGTTGGTCAATGAGCAGGTTTGTGTAATTAAACACTGTTTAAAGTAGGGATGGCTCCTGACAGTCACTTCCTGTTTGTTTCTATACTTATCAGCTGTCCAACGTGTTTCAATAAGAATGTGACTTATTTTGAAAACCTGAGGAGGACGAGTGCTCGGCCTCAGTCCACATGTTATTTACAGACACTTTCTTAGTGATCAGGAGCAGGTGAGTGCAGGTGAATGGAGTTGATGAGGTGGACGTGACTGACAGGCTGGGTGAGTGACAGATGATTGAGGGAAAGTGAGCAGAACTGAGACAATTTAAATAAATAATGACCCAAGAAGAAAGAAAGTCTGAAAAGTGAACAAGGATTTAAGGACCTCAGAGTCTCAAGTCGACAGTTTGGACTCTTCAGTCCAGAACACAGCAGCTTCACATCTGAATCTTGCAGCTTGTTGTTACTCAGATCCAGTTCTCTCAGATGTGAGGGGTCTGACTTCAGAGCTGAGGCCACGTCTTTACACTGAGTCTCTGAGAGTTCAAAACGACCGACTCTGTAATTAAAGAAAATATCTGTTAGAATAAAATCAGAAAACACAACAGTGATAAAAAACATGATCATGTGACCCTCACCCTGGTAAATCCCCTCTTTGCATCATGAACATGTTAAAAACTCATCAAGAGATTCCTTTCCGATTTGGTTCAAGCGTTCATTCAGACCAACAGAGGAACTCATTAGATCAGGTGGTCAAAGGTCAAAGTTCAATGTCACACAACATGTTCATGGCCTGTTGAAGTCTCATGTCTGTCTTTAGGGGATTTCTTCACATTTAGACCAGTTGGACTCAAAGATAAACTGATAAGATTTCAGTGGTCAAAGTGACCTCATATTTCACACACACACACTCACACAGACACCCCTGACATCTTCCAAAAACCCTCTTAGGAATGTCACACTCATATTTATGTATTTTGTCATTTCTATTAAAGGCTGAATGCACATGCATAAATATACACAACGAAATGCAGTTGTGCAACTTTATCTGTTCAATGCACAATATTCACATTAATATTAATTCATATTTACAGCATTTGTTCAATCTTAATCTTCTCAGTTCAACAGTGTTCTGCAGAGTTCTGCTACTGCAGCACAATGTTTTTTACAAAGGCTTTGAATTGAATATGGTCATAAATATGAATATCACCTTGTATATAAGTACATATTAAACATTAGTTCTCCAGCTGTCAGTCACTCACTTCCATTATGTGAGATAAGGACTTAAAGGCCAGCGCATGCTTCTGCGTTTTTACATCCTTTCCGGAGTCCCATTTCCGGTTTCATGCCCCATAATACCGGCAGGAACCACGAAAGATTTAGAGGAACGAATATGGACCAAATAGAAGAGCTTTTGGCAGAAAGTTTGACTACTTGTATAACCCGTCGTTGACGGAATACAAGTACGCGCAATACCTGGAAGGAGATCTCGGCTAACTTTGCAGGTCAATGAATGTACGAAGCTGTGGAGGAAGATCAGGGACAAATTTGTCCGCCAGAAAAGAAGGACCAGTGGCGATGTAAATAAACAGTCAACGACAACTGCCAGACACAAAGAAGGCGTCTCTAAGGTCGTCTTCAACAAAAAACGTTACTCCACCTAGTGTTCTGGCGGGGAATTGCTTTGCAGCACGCGCAACCCTTGGAGAACCATAAATTGAAACGAGTCCATCAACACAATTGCGTCAAAAGCTACAGCCGCAGTTGCAGAAGCATGCGCCAGCTTAACTCTTTGTCTGTAGGAGTGAGACAGGTGACCTCAGGAGACCTCAAGTAGTTTGGATGCAAATTTCAGTCAACCACTGGATTATTCAGCCGGTTGCAGCCATTTTAATTAAAGTTCTTTGTATTTGTGTTATTAATAATACAGTTCATGGTTAAACTGTCAAATATCAAATCTCAATTACATTTCATTATATATCGGTATCAGATTTTCTTTCACTCTAATATCGATATGGTTTTTGAACGAACTCTCAGAAACTGATGCTTTAGGATGTGTCTGCTGCTGCAGCTGAGATGAAGCTGTTAGAGCAACATGACAAGAATAAAGTAGTAAGTAGCATCTCCATGACAGCAGGGTTATTCTTTAGTGCAGAATATTGTAATTCTCAGTACAGAATATACAGTAAACTTACTTTAAATGTATCCTCTGAAGAATCTGATTGTGGATGATCTGTTTTGGGTTTGTTCAAAATAAATACTCATTAGAAGAAACATCACATTATAAATGAAACGCAGAATTATTGTAAGTATTCATATTTACCTTTAGTCTTCTAAAGTAGTAGAATCCTGCTCTAGCTCCTAATGCTACACACACGAGGACTCCGACCACAATTGCTGCAACTAAACATGAAAAACATGTAATTCAGAGAGTAGAACTGTAGCATCAACAAAGTGCAGTGATGTGTCTTCAGTGTAGTGTAGTGTAGTGTAGTGTATGTGTGTGTGTGTGTGTGTGTCCTCCTCGTTCCTGTATGTTCTGGAGGACGGAGCCCTGGGGGATCTGCTCCACCAGGAGGAACCCAGGGCTCACTGCACCAGCCTCAGGTCTGACAGTCGCTCTGAGGATTTCATCAATCAGTTCTCGTCTCATGGGATCTTACCTTTGTCTATCGTCACGTAGCTGTTGATGAAATGCGTCTCCTCTTCACTGCTGAGTTCACAGGTGAATGTTCCCTGGTGATCTGAAGATAAGTGGTGCAGCGTGAGGCTGCCTGACGCTGACACATCCTCCACCTGCTGCCTCCACTGCTCTGAGACGCTGTGGAGGCCGTCGACCCCGGTCTGGTTCACAATGATCTGACTGTGGTTGAATTTCCACACCCAGTGTGTCGGGGGTTTGGTGTTTGGAGCAGTGCAGTGGATTGTTGTTGTTTTAAATGGTGACACACTGACGGGAGCTGAAAAGAAAAGGGATCAAATAATATCATCGTTGTCAGAATGTGGTTTCAGGCTCTGATGAGACTTTCTGAACATTTTCTATCATCAGAATGATTCATGTGGAGGAGGGTGTGGCCTTGGAATGATGAACTGAACTAGAAGGACACTCAGTGGAGCTGATATCTTTTCCAAGGACCAACAGTCAATTCAAGCTGCACCACATCTCACACACATCAGTCCTCTCAGGGAAAAAGTCCAGAAAGGTCCAATGTTAAAGAAAGAAAACTAATGGATCTGTTCAATGTTCCATTTGTTTGTTGGGCTTTAAGCAACATTACACAACAACTACTGGACACATTTCCATGACACTTGGCAGGAAGGTGTGTTATGGGTCACGCTCAGAGAAGAGCTCATCAAATGTTTGTGTTGATCCAGGATTTGTGTTTTTTTCACCTTTCCATTGTGAGAGAGGACGTATTTCAACATTTTCATTGATTTCCCTGCGAAAACCTGATGAAGGTGAAGAAACAATCTGACAAATTTAAAGGACTGATATTTATTAGTGTTTGAAATTTGGTGCAGATCTTGGGCCTGGTGAATTTCAATGTGGTTTCATAAGGAGACTGTTGGGCCTTGTGGAGGTCTGAGCTCCACTGAGTGACCAGTGGCCCAAGTTCCATCCTCACAACTAGTTTAGTGGAAATCTGTTCAGCAAACAAAGAAACAAACAGAGTAAAGATTGAGAATCAGCATTGATATAAAATGTAAGTTATTTGTAGGAGCAGATAATAAATATGCAGCAGTACGGTGAAGCAAGCAGAGGTTCAGATCCATAGAGCAGATTCAACGTACTGGGTTGATACCACACCGCGCTCCTCCTGCCATGGCGAGTGCTGATGCTGCAGATCAGAACAGCGTCTCTGTCTGACAGTGTCACTGTGCTGCTGATCTCATAGAGCTGCTGCTCCGTCTCCTTCACTGTGGTTTGGTTCTGAAGGGTCAAGGTGGACGGAGGCCTGGTGGACCAGGTGAGCTGCGGCTCGGGGTAGATCCCCTCTGAGCGGCAGGTGAAGCTGTCCTCCACCTGCTCAATGTACACGTGACGCACCGGAGCTGCAAGACAACATTTCTCTTTTATAACTCATTGATCATCTTTGCCTCATGAACTGTGGAGCTAATCATTAATTCGACATATTGTGCTAATTATTTAACACGTCACATATGAGCCATTATGTGGTGCTGCTGACATCAGCTGTGTCTCAATTCAGGGGCTGCATTTGAAGACCGAGCTCCAACGAGTGGATCCGTCCCCGTCCAACCTGTCCCAGGATGCATTGCACTTTAGTGACTAACCATTTTTCAAAGAGGTAATGATGTCAGCAAGCAACGAGACGTCCAATGCTTAAGTATCAGCTTCAACTCAACCCAACGGTACACATGTTAAACAAGGTAACAGCAATAAGAGACAAATATCATTTCTAGCATTTGTGATCTGTTTTCACTGAGAGTTTCTTTACCAGCTGCTCTCAGGTTGATAATTGACTCCTCCATGACTCCAGTGATGGTGCCGGTGTAGCACTCGTATCGGCCCAGGTCCTGAAGCTGCAGCCCCGTGAGCCTGATGGAGGCGTTTCCTCTGGAGATCTGATCTGTGAACAGAGATGTCCGGCCTCTGAAGCGATCGCTCTGGACTGCAAACTGGTCTCTGGCACTGTAGTAGGAGTGTACACGAGGTTTTCCTGGTTTCACCTGCATCCAGTAAATGACTGGGTCTGGACCAGGTTGAAAACTGCAGGGTAAGATGCAGCTCTCCTCTAAAACGCAGGAGACCTCAACATCTGTGAGACACCGGGTAAAAAAAAACAGTTCAGGATCAACTGTGTTGAATTGAAGCTTTTTTTCAAAGTGCAATTAGAGCATTTGCTCACAGACGGATTGTGAATATAAATATCCTGATGGAACTGTCTGTCTGTTTGACTGTTGACAGTTAACCTACAGTAGTTTTATCTGAGCTGCTTTCACAAAAACAACCTCGTGCCACAAGAGGCTTTCGAATGTGTAACGTACATTTACTGTCAAACCAAAGATATGAACTAAAAGAGGCTCAGATTCACACCAAGTTGGAAAAGTTGTGTGTTGATCACAGAAATGTTCATGTTGAAAATTTACTCTGAGATTCAGCAAAATCGGAACATTCTTTGCGATGAGAATAATTTAGGATCTGGAAATTTAGACGTAAAGAAAGATTCATTTTTTTAGAATCCTGTGTGTGTGTGTGTGTGTGTGTGTGTGTGTGTGTGTGTGTGTGTGTGTGTGTGTGTGTGTGTGTGTGTGTGTACAAAATAACACACGCGCACACCAATTTTCAAAAGAAACCCTCTGTATAAACCTCTGGTATAAACGCAGCTCAGCTGCAGAACCGGTTGATCATCACCCAGTGTGAATGTAAGCTTATTTATTTAGTTGCCTTATTGTTAAGGTTTGGTCAGTGAATTTTTGTTTCCTTTCATCCTATGCAGTGTACCTGTGTTGGGACCTTTATTGTGAAGGGTCACCAACGGAAGCTTTGACTTGATGTGGAACATAAACAACATGTCTCCTGGTTCAAGTCCACATTGTTCAGTTCTTATTTTACTGTGAAGTCTTTGGCAATGGCGATGAAATGTATGATCACCAGCTCTCAAGAGCCAGAGGTCGATTAAATTTAACTTTATTTCAGACTCGTAGGTCTCGTGACTCTTTGAGAAAATAAAATCCATTGAGAGGAAACTGCAGCGACGGAAATGATCTGACTGCGAATCTAAAAAGAGGTGACTATTAAAGGAGCAGGTATTCAACCACTGAGGTTTTTTATACCCTGACCCTCTTAATATTCACTGTGCAAAATACATATTATCACACTTCACATAGTCTTTGCACTTAATGTATTAGTTTAATTAAAATTATATTTTTAACAGGATAATTGAACTTGTATTTTAATTTGATTTCTGTGGTTTGAATAAAAATGTAAACTCATTAGACATCTTCATTTTAATTTTTGTTCTGCATATATTATTATTATAATGCTTTACACACTTAAAAGGCGCCATTTATAAGCAGGATATAAACTATTTTAATCTTATTGTAAGCAGATATCAGTGTTTTCGTGTAGATTCCTGCATTTTTATCTCAATTATAACTGGTAAAAAATACTGTAGGATAATGTGCTGTTAAAATTCTCATTGAATGTTTATATAATGTTTTCGGTTTCTACCAGGTTTGTGTGATGTAAAAAATTAAACAAAGGCAAATCATGTCCGAACTTTTTCCACCTTTAATGTGACCTATAACGTGAACAATTAAATTGAAAAACAAACAAATCATTAAGGGGGAAAAATTTTAAACCTACAATAACCTGGTTGCATAAATATGCACACCCTTAAACTAATACCTTGTTGAAGCACCTTTTATTTTATTACAGCGCTCAGTCTTTTTGGGTAGGAGTCTATTATTATGGAACATCTTGTGACTTGGCCATATTTGCCCACTCTTCTTTGCAAAAGCGTTCCAAATCTGTCAGATTGCACAGGCCTCTGCAGATCACCCCACAGATGCTCAAGTGGATTCAGGTCTGTGGTCTGGCTGGGCCATTCCCAAACTTGAATCTTCTTCTGGTGAAGCCATGCTTTTGTTGATTTGGATGTGTGCTTTGGGTCGTTGTCGTGCTGAAAGGTGAAATTCCTCTTCATCTTCAGCTTTCTAACGGAAGTCTGAAGGTTTTGTGCCAAAATTGACTGGTATTTGGAATTGTTCATAATTCCCTCCACCTTGACTCAGGCCCTGTTTCCAGCTGAAGAAAAGCTGGGCTTAATAATTATGCTATGCTAAGCAAAGACTGTTATTCGATTCCGGGTGATGTTTATAAGTTTGATTTGTGTTGCTGTGATATTTTGGTTAAAAGTTATTTTAAAGTTAATGTCATGCTCTTCAGTCTTTCTCTGCATGCAACAAGCTACTTCCTCTAACCTGGCACCAACACATACACACACACATCTCCCCACACATCTCTCTGACCCAGGGGGTCCGTTATCTTGATATTGGCTGGCCGTCATTTTGAAAGCTCACTTACTCAGGTAGACACACACACACACACATGCTACTTACATACACATCTTTATATAGTAAGGAAACCTTCAATAGTTTGTGTTTTTATACTTTTATTATCTTCATCGTAAATGTTTTTCTTCAACAAATGTTTTTCATTAATGTTGCAAGTATGAATTTTTCCAACCTCTACACTGTCAAGAACTCTTTATAGAAAGATGAGACTTCACGTACCTGCTGTGGTGAAAGTCCACATGATGAGGATCCACACAACCATAGACTTGAACGCATACATCTTTCTTTCTTTCTGTGAGAACTGAATGTGGATCAATGGAAGAGAAGAGACGAGTTAACAGCTGGTTGGACCCATAACACCGAGTCAGAGCAGCTGAGGTTCAGACTCTGCAGCTACGATCCCTGCAGAGTTCAAACTGTAGACTCACAGACTCGCAGTTCCATTGTGAACATTGTGTGATGCAAACTGAAAGTGACGAAGCGTTAAGAAAACAAGAGTTTACTCACCGAACCACAGAGTCTCCACTCCTCCTCCGGGTCTGTTACTGAAGAACAGGCCTGAAACCTGGTGAAATCCTAATAACCAAAGCTAAAGTCATAAAGACAAACGAACAGTAAACAAGTCCAAAGCTTCTCCAGCGACTGATCCTCACACGATCACAGTGGATGAGAGAAGTGAGTGAACACGGTGCAAAGAAAGAGGAACTTGACCTTGAGTTCAACACATCCGGGACAAGTTTCAGATATCAGGACAAACACACTTCAGCTTTCCTGGAGCAGCTGCTGCATTTATTCACTAACACACCGACTCGCATTGTATCGTGTGTTTTTGTACTTTGACTCTCTGGCTGCACCCAATTTAATACAGCACACTCCACCTCGGGATGAAGCATATAAACATCACGACATTTAGTACCATCGGTTAATAATTAAACACATGATCGTCAGTTCGTCTCCTGAATCATCCCAATGATGTCACGGTTTGGATGAAGGAGATGGACCCAGATGCAGAGATAGTTAAATAAAAGGGTAATTTAATAAAAGAAGTTCTTTAACTAACAAACAAAACCTTAACACTAACACTAAACAGGTAACAAACAAAACAAAAGGAGTAGCAAACTGGAAAGACAAGAACAGGAGGAACAAAACACAAGTAAGCTACACTAGGTTCAGGAGACCAGGACAGCAACCAGAAACACCGCAGGAAAAACAGACAATCCGACAGAGGACAAAGGGAAGACAGAGGTTTAAATACACAGGGGAGGCAGGGGCAATTGAACACAGGTGTAACACATGAGGGCAGAGGAAGACAATCACCGACAGGAAGTGAAGACAGAAACAACACACAAGGAACAGACTACAAAATAAAACAGGAAACAGAAACAGAGTGCAAACATGAAAACTCAAACAACAGAGATCTACCAAACAGAAAATACTTTTTCAATAAACTAAAACATGCACTAAAGTGCCAGATCCTGACAAATGAATATAAAATGAAACAAATGAAAGTGAACTAGTTCAGTTCTGGAACCGAGAACTTAATTCAAAATTTTAAAATATTACATATGAAAATCACCTAGTTAATTTTCTGCATTAACAGAACTTTCAACTAGTTCATTTTAAGTGTAAACTGGCACAACACTGAGTATAACCATATACATTACTTTATACTTATAACTTATAACAGAAGTTAGACGTCATACGAAAGTCTGATGATCAACTACATTTACATTTAAATATTAATGAAAACTCTAACAGACAGTAAGAACACCATTGTTCTCTCTTTCATCAGCTGTAAGTAGGAAAGAAAGTCAAAGTCCGATTCAAGTCGCCTCATGTGACACATCCTCAACCTCTAAAAAAACAGACTTAGTCTTTTGAAACTTCTGCTTTAATAAAATAAAATACTTTCCATCATTGCTGCACCAAACATTGTTTTTCCCTTTTGTTTAACCAGCAGATCACCACAGCAAATAATTCCTCCACTCCCATTTCCTCGGTTCCTCAACAGAGGCAGAGGAGGATAAAGAGCAGGAGGCAGAAATTCATGAATCATTTTGGGTCCTGGTCCAATTCGGGCTCTAGAAAGAAAAAAACACAATAAAAACATTGATTTATCCTATTTTAGTTTGATGCTGTATGTGTTGTGCAGGGAAAGGGACATTTCCTTCTGGGATCTGACACTACGGTGGCCCTTAGGGTAAAAACACAACAATATTTCACAAAGCACTACAGGGACTGACTCGCTCTTCCTCCATGTGTCTCTCACCGGTGAAGGTGAACTGAGGGAAGCTGCTCAGGTCTCCTCCTCCATAAAGTCTCTGGAGCTTTGCTGTCTCCTCTGACAGGTGACGCTCATAATCGGACTCCTCAACTGGTCCTCCACTCAAACTGATAGGAGACAACAGGATTCATAGCTGTTCATGTACGGTATTAACAATGTGGTACAATTACTCATTTAACCTTTAAATAAGCAGGACATCTACAACCTACATTTTCCATTTCCTAGACAGATCTGATCAAATTACTCAAGGCCCTTTAATATAATAAAACAATATGATAGGAAACTTCTTTTGTGTGTCTACCTGCGCAGGTTGTTGTATTCTCTGATCTTCTCCAGGAAAAGTCTCTGGACTGGATCCAACTCTGAACCACACACACGAAAACATTAAAGTTTAAAACGTCTGTTCACCATAAAACAAATTGTCGCCATCATCACTTCCATCTTCTCCTCCTTTGCCAGAGCATCAGCTTCTTTATCCAACGCATCACTTGTTTCTTGCAGAGCTTCAGTTTCGAAAATGTCCACTTCAGCCTCCACCATAAAGTTATGGATTCAAGTGTCATGGTTTCTTCTTCCTCCTCCACCTGCACACACGTGACATTGGCTCCCGCAGGTTGATCAGAGGCTGAACTCGTTTTTACCGCCTCATCAGTTCCCGGAGGCGCTGCAGGAATTTGACAGACAAGCTCTGTCATCAATGAGGTGGTTTCTCCCTCCTGCTCTTGAAGGTCGGCAGAGAGAGAGCTCCACTGAGAAAGAACTTTAGACACAACTTCACCCTCATCTTCGCCCGTGTTCTCGGCTTTGGCCACAGCTTCGTGTTTGGCACCGACCAACAGCTCCTGGAGTCGTTTCTCTACTTCCTCATCGAGAGTAAACTTTGTTTGGAGGAGCTCGTCGGTTTTCAGAGAATCCACCGAGGTATTCACTGAATGTAGAGTTACAGACTCTAAGGTCATTTGTTCAGATTCGCTCTTCTCCTCTTTGACAGCGACGTTTCCTGAGGATGATTCTACTCTAGATTCTACTTTGATTTCCGAAGCTAAATCTGCAGGTTCCTGTGCATTCTGGATGGAAGCAGCATGTTCAATTTCTACTGTACGTTCAACATCAGCAGCTTCACTCTCTAGAGCAGAGGTCATGGACTCTACTGATGGTTCTACTGCACTTTCTAATGAAAGCTCTACTGTTGCTATTGTAGTTTCTAGTGTTGCCACCGGGGGAGGAGTGGCGTCTCCTGAAGGGTCTCCTGTCGTTTCTAATGAAGGTTCTACTGTTGTGGTGAAGGAGACGCTGACGACTTCCAGATCCGCACTCGTGGCTTGTTCTCTTTCAACCGTTGCTATCGTCTCCACTGATACTGCAACAGAAGCTCTGGTTTCTACTGGAGGAAGACTGACCTCTACTGGTGATTCTACTGCAGTTTCTATTAATGTGATGTCTACCATAGATTCTGCTGAGCCTTCGACTGGTGCTACTCTCTCTCACGTTTCCTGAGGAGCGATGCTTGTGTCTGCTGATGTCTCTATTGCAGTTTCTACTGAAGGTTCTACTGTGAACAAGATGCTCGCCTGTCCTGAATCTGGAGCTGCTGTTTCTACTGGGACATCTATCAGAGGCTCTACTGGAGCTTCTACTGCCTCTACAGGATTAATACCAGTCTTAACTGATGATTCTATTGCAGTTTCTGCTGGTGTGTTGATGAATCAATGATCACTGTAAGATGACGAGGGCTGGAAGTAAATGAGGAAATGATCCAGTGAAAGAAGATAAAAGAAAAGAGTGGTTCTGTCTCCTGAAGGAAACAAGTGTTTCCACCGAGGGTGAAGTTAATCATCATAGAGGAACATCACAAGATCGAAGTGTTGGAACAATCAGTGACCACACAACGGAGCCAGAGGAGAAGACATTTGTAGATTAATTTAGATTTCAGTGGATAAATGGAAGCTTGGAACTCCAGGTGGCGCTAGAGGACAAGATAGAAGTCACCAAAGTCATCAACAGTCATCCTCTGTTCTGTATTTAAGCTTTTCATCCCCTGATGAGTAAAATCCTAAATGTGTCATATACTGAAAGATACCACACAGATTTATAGAAATACATTTTAATAAAACATTAAATGTGCCATAACAGTCGATGAAGTAAAGTTACATAAACATATGTACAAATACAAAACAGTACCAGATATAAAATACAAATCCTCTTCTTCATCCTGAGGTATTTGTTTGTCCTCTGTCTCAGACAGCATTTCCTTCTTTTCATGGTTCTTATTCTTCATCAGTCATAAACACAAACTGCAGAAGATGTGAAACTATTAAACGTCAGGACATTTTCTTTTTCTCTTAATCTTATTGAATCCATTGAACTTCTTTTTTTCTGTCAAACACTTCTTATCTTGAAGTCACAAAGAACTGAGATGGGCTTGAAAATGAAGCTGCTGCTGCTTCAGCCTTTGGATCCTCAGGACACAGCTCAGCCTCCGTCCACACACACTGTCCTCTTCACACTCACCTCCACATAGGTCCATCCCATCTGTTGAGAGAAGAAGACATCAGTGTTACAGAGACTCACTTCATCAGCTGTGAGTCAGTGATGCAGCACATCCAGTAGAAAGAGCAGCAGGGACTTCAGTCCTGTTCAGAGGTGGAGCAGCTTCCTCTCTGCTTCATGTTGTTAGGAATTTCAAACTTTTAACTATAGGTTGTGTCTGAAAGAACTCTTAATAATAAAGCTAGAGGTAGTTTTAGCTAGATATAATGCACATACAAATTAATTTAATAACCGTTGCTGTTTAGTGCCAATAATGTATCTTTTAGTTGTCCTCATAATTAACTTCTTGGATATTAAAGCATATTTTCATTAGCTGTATTCAACATCAGACAGAATTCAAGGAGCTGTCCTTTCTGGGGCAAAGTCAGTATGACATTGTTTAGTTTCGAGGATGCGAATGTTTACACATTCACAGTCAAGATTGTTTTGATGGAGCAGACACACACAATAATAGGTTCTCAAACCATAATGGCACAGACTCTTTTCATAAAGGCGGAAGGGGAGGTAGGAGCAGTGGGTCAATAACATTACCTTATACAAATCATTATTTTCAACCTTTCGCTTATCATATTTAATATTTGGAATTTGCTAATAATGTTTGTACGTCACAAGGATGGCCAGTCTAACAGCTGTCCTGATAGGAGAGTCGAAGAGAGTTTGTTATGGTTAAGTTGGTGCAGCCAAGATGGCTAGAGCAAGACACTTTCTACTCAAGGCTGAATTACGAGACAACATCAGACTGTCAGGGTAGATAGAGTTGCCCTAGCAACCGGTAGAGTAGCGTAGGTGCATGACGGAGAGCTGCTCCCTGTCACTTCCTGGATTCGGTGACAAGAGGCGTGGGACTGCGGCTGGACCAATAAGGGAGATCCAAAGTGATTTGCGGTGACTCCCCTCCAAATATTCATAACCAATCACATCAAATCTACTGTTATAACTATACCAAACCCCTTCTGTTCGGGGCCATTTTCATCTTCCTACTGCTAACTTAATTAGCATAGGCTGTGATAATTGTCCATAGCTATGAATAACTTTTCATTGTATCTTTAAATAAAACATTTGATTGAACCAAAATCTTGGATCGGCTTCTCTCATTATATAGGATAAAAAAACACGCCTTAACAATGTTCACGTGTTGGAATGAACCCGCTAAGAGCTCAGTGTGTGTCCTCTGCATGTCAAAGTGCAGAGTGGACACCTGAGAGCAGGCACGTGCACAGATAGACCCCTAGTGGTGCTCAAGCACCAGCCCTTTTGCCCTGGATGAGAAAAGTGCCCTTTTGCTGGAGTCCAATTTTTTCCTCATTCATCAATATTTAGGAATAAAAATTACTCTCTCTGTCATCAATTACCCCCCAATGTGTTTTGATATGTGACGGGGCATTTATCTGAGTTCTTGTGAGAATTTCGCCCCGACATGCTCCGCGCGCTCACCAGCACCCGCTGGCCCCTCCCTCCTCATGCAGCTGAGGGCCAAGCGGCTGCAGCCACTTCTCCTCTGACCCGCAGCATCAGACAAACAGGTAATGACGCTGTGTGTGCAATCCCCCGACGGTGTTTGGGGATAAATTAACCACAACATTAGCACTGAAAACATTACGTCGCAACTGGTCCGACGTTTCATAAAAAATAAACTAACAAAAACCTCACGAAATCCGTTTTTTCAAACCCTTTCCAGCTGTTTACTGACGTTTTTCATGTTTAATGAAGAGAGAGGGAGAGAGATACAGACAGACAGACAGACAGACAGACAGACAGACAGACAGACAGACAGACAGACAGACAGACAGACAGACAGACAGACAGACAGGCAGGCAAGCAGGCAGAGAATTTATCGTAATTATTGAAATGAAAGGTAGGTCTTAAGTTGAGCTGCGTGAGGTATATATTGTGGTATATTATAATGCTGCTTATACTTCAACTCTGTCAGAAAACAGTAAACAAAAATGTGTGTACTGTGTTGTCAGCTTTATAGAGATTATGTAATCACTCTTGATTATTATGCACAAAATTGATTTATCTCATTTACAAAATTTGCAGCATAATGCCAAGAAAAGCAAGGGGACAGGGAACTGCAGCAAGCAGCTCAGGGTAGCATCCCTCTTATATATTGGATCAGGCCATCAACTAGTAAAACAAATGAGGGAGAATCAGTATTTATTTATTTATTATTATTATTTTTAATTTCATAAATAATTTTGGCGATGGGTGCCCTTTTTTTTTGGTTTGAGCACCGGCCCCCCAAAATGTCTGTGCACGTGCCTGCCTGAGAGGTGGATTTACTGCCGTTACAGGTGAAGCCATGTTTCACTGTGAGTTGATGAACATCTGCTTCTGACAAACTGGGACCAGATGAGACAGATGGAACTCAGCAGAGGTTCTGCTCTGTATAAAGAGCTCCTGGTTACCATGGTGATGATGAGAGGCTTCAGTCCCACTGATCTCAGAGCTGTGACAAAGATCCACCTGATCAGTTCTTCACTGATGAAGTAAGAGAACAAACTGTCTCAGATCAGATGGAGACGACACCATCTCTGTATCTCGTGTGAGGCTGTCAGCTGTGGTCCAGCTTCACTTCCTGTTCACATGAAAACAACAACTGTCGTCTTCACGTCAACTCAATCAAATGATCCCAAGCAACTTGTGGCTCGTCTGATTGGCTGACTGTTGTCTCTCTGTGTCTCTGTCCAATCCTGACGTCTGTCCTCATTGTCCTCTCACAGCTTCACTGAGGAAACACTGAGGCCTGAACTACAAAGACACTTCAACATGTTCGGGAGATCTTTCTGAAATCAGCTCAACTGAACCTGATAACCAGCGTCATGTGGTCACATGACGCTGGTTATCAACTCGATAAGTTAACTCAGGTTTTCCTCATCGAGATCTGAGCGTGCACATAAAAGGGGCGGGGTCTACTGTGTATGACCAATCACCAGTGTTGGGGAGTAACGGAATACATGTAACGGCGTTACGTATTTAGAATACAAATTATGAGTAACTGTATTCCGTTACAGTTACAAATTAAATAGATGGTATTCAGAATACAGTTACATTGTTGAAATCAGTGGATTACATGACGGTACTTCTCTGTTTCACGAGTTTAATCACTGTCTCGTAAATCCACCGGAGGCAAAGCCCCCAGGAAGCAGCTGGAGACCAGGGCTGCCGTAAGAGCGCCCGGACCCCGGCGGCGTGAAGAAGCCTCACCGCGACCGGCTCGGGACCGTTACAGGCCCGGGACCGAGGCTCTGAGAGAGTTCCGTCGCTACCAGAAATCTACGGAGCTGCTGATCCGCAAGCTGCCCTTCCAGCGCCTGGTGAGAGAAGACCGACCTGCGCTCCCAGAGCTCCGCTGTCATGGCTCTGCAGGAGGCCAGCGAGGCACGCCGGGTTCACACCGGACGCTGAAGCGACGCTAAAATAATATCACCCGTTGACCCAGAAGTATAAAAGCATATGGTCACTTGTTGCTCCAACATTAACTGCAACAGCGTCCCAATTTAATGTCATCCATCTTCAAGAACTTCTCCGCTGTTTGCTCCGTTCAATGTCGGGTTTCGATGGTAAATTACGTATTCTCCGCCCCCCCCCCTCTCTTTTTATCTTTATGACTGCTTGTGTGTCTGTATGGAGGGGGGCATTTAATAATGTGATCGGTCAAATTGGTAAATTTAAAACTCCAGGACAACAGAAGGGGAATACAAACTATGGGATGCATGCTTTATCATTTATATCATATAAAATATGTCATCAATATCGTTTAAAATCATTTTTCAGTGTGTTTCCTGGAGCGATATGCTCGCGTCAAGCGCAAAAAATAGACCCGACGCCGAAACGATCGCTGCACGGCGCGAGGCAGCCTTGGCGCAGGGGGGGGCTTCAGCCTCCGGTGGGGCCGGCACAGAGGTGGGAGTGGATGGGAGCCGGACATCCAGCTGGCCCGCCGCATCGGCGGAGAGAGAGTTTAAACTGCTGCTGCGCCACTGACTATAACAACGCCGCAATCATACACTTAAAAAATGCAATACAAACCGGAAGTATTCCAAGTATTCAGAATACGTTACTCAGATTAGTTAATGTAATGGAATACGTTACAGATTACATTTTTGGGCATGTATTCTGTATTCTGTAACGGAATACGTTTTGATAGTATCCTTCCCAACACTGCCAATCACAGACATGGACAGTTTGACTGACGGCAGAGCCTCATATTTCACAACCAGAATAAAACTGTTGTATAATAAAAATCAGAGGAAAACTATGGAAGCGTATTGCATTCACTTAAAATAATAAAAAAGCCTTGGATAAATTTTTTTTTTAAAAGTTCGAAAAACAGGATTATTCCGGTTTTTTCGAATTATTATTTTTTTTCCCTGTTTTTCGAACTTTTTTATTTTCTGGATTTACGAGATAAAAATCCTGTTTTCTCAGGAAAAGGCGTTCCCTTAATCCTGCCTGAAGCTCTCACACGCATGGAGTATGGTGGCTGCTGCATCAGTCGACCCTGCAACTAATGTAGCCGAGCGGCTTGTTCTATTATACTGTCAGGAGGCCTCAGCCGAAAGAGGACACGAGAGATGGTTATTGAATCGGGACATCACACTCGTTTATTTTCCTTCACACTTTTCTCTATCGATAGAACCCCTTTCCGTTAGAACCCCTTTCAAAACAAGAGTCCCAACCACCAACCTGCTTATAACAGGAACTATTATACGAGATAAAAATCCTGTTTTTCGAACTTTTTTATTTTCTGTTTTTACGAGATAAAAATCCTGTTTTCTCAGGAAAAGGCGTTCCCTTAATCCTGCCTGAAGCTCTCACACGCATGGAGTATGGTGGCTGCTGCATCAGTCGACCCTGCAACTAATGTAGCCGAGCGGCTTGTTCTATTATACTGTCAGGAGGCCTCAGCCGAAAGAGGACACGAGAGATGGTTATTGAATCGGGACATCACACTCGTTTATTTTCCTTCACACTTTTCTCTATCGATAGAACCCCTTTCCGTTAGAACCCCTTTCAAAACAAGAGTCCCAACCACCAACCTGCTTATAACAGGAACTACACATCAATCTTCTATAATAAAGCCACTAATGCGCCAAAAATAAAAACTATCCTCTACCTATCTGTAGCATATCCCCCGAAAGATGGTCGAGACTTTCAACTGATGTTTTCAGGTTTATTTGACGCTACGTCTATGGACGCTATACGTCACTTTCAAAATAAAAGCATAGAAAAAAATTGGAGCGAAAAACAGGATTTTTATCTCGGAAAAACAGGAAAAGTTTTTCGAACTTTTTTTTTCCTGTTTTTTCGATATGAAAATCCTGTTTTGAACTTTTTTTTTTCCTGTTTTTGCAATACGCTCATTATCCAAAACAAAATAAACTCAGTCAAAGCTTCTAAATGATGGAAGAACAGCTGGTAAAACATCTGGGATCGGGTCAATGTGTAAGTTGCAGCGCCCCCTGGTGGCATCAGGTAAAAATATATTACGTGACCATGACATAATAACGTGTGTGAACGAGATAAATAACTCAAGGCCACGAGATCTGAATCTGTTGTTTAATAACAAGACGAGTGGAAGAGAAGAAGACACACACTGTCTCACTGTCTCTGAGGTCACACACTGTCTCACTGTCTCTGAGGACACACACTGTCTCACTTTCTCTGAGGAAACACATTGTCTCTGAGGACAAACACTGTCTCACTGACTGAGGACACACACGGTCTCTGAGGACACATATTGTCTCACTGTCTCTGAAGACAAACACTGTCTCTGAAGACACACACTGTCTCTGAGGGCACATACTGTCTCACTTTCTCTGTGGACACACACTGTCTCTGAGGACACAAACTGTCTCACTTTCTTTGAGGACACACACTGTCTCCCTGTATCTGAGGACACACACTGTCTCTGAGGACATACAATGTCTCTGAGGACACACACTGTCTCCCTGTCTCTGAGGACATACAATGTTGCTGATGACACACTGTTTCTGAGGACAAACACTGACTGTGAGGACACACACTGTCTCCCTGAGGACACTCACTGACTCTGAGGACACACTGTTTCTGAGGACAAACACTGACTCTGAGGACACACACTGTCTCACTGTCTCTGAGGACACTCACTGACTCTGAGAACACACACTATCTCACTGACACTGAGGACACATTGTTTTTGAGGACACACACTGACTCACTGCCTCTGAGGACACACACTGTCTCTGAAGACACACACTGTCTTCAGGAAGCTGACTGAATGCATCTGGTGTTTTGGTGACAGGATGAGTCTGGAGGGATTTGAGATGTTCTCGGTGAGTTAGAGATCAACTGAACCAACCAGACGTTGATAAACTTCCCTTATCCGTCCCTTTAAGGAGAGTGTGCACCACACAACAGTGTAGAGTCACTGTGGTCAGTGGGCGGAGCTTTTATACGGGTTGATCTCCAACTTAACCCGGAGCAGTTTAGCCGTTCATCATGAGTTACCATGGTGATTTACCTCATTAAGAAGTGGATGAGCTTCGTAGGACTGAAAAAACTAAACCTGAAGTTAACCTGATAACCACAAATCCTGCTTGGTAGAACAGATCCTAGATCTGTGATACTGACTGTGTTTAGTAAAATACTGATGAAAGCAGCGTGGACTGACTCCACTATCTACTGACCTCAGAGTCTCCAGGCGACAGGTTGGACTCTGCTGTAGATCAAGCAGCTCCTTCACTCCTGAGTCCTTCAGGTTGTTTAGTCTCAGATCCAGTTCTCTTAGATGAGAGGGGTTTGACGTCAGAGGTGAAGCCAGAGAAGAACAGCTGATCTCTGACAGTCTGCAGCTCCTTAACCTGGATAAAGAATAAAACTTAACTGTAAATTAAACTGAGTTCATGTGTGAAAATAACACACATATTCATGTCAGCACAGACTCATAACATGGAAGATAAATAGGAAATCAGACATGTTGGACTAAAAACGAGTCCTGATTCAGTACAAATAGATTATTTGGACCCGGTCTCTGTCATGCAGATCAGTTTAGGGAAATCCAGAACTACATTCAGTGTTCTAACAAGTAGCTGAATATTTTAAAATGTCACAGCTTAATTAATGAATGGATTCATGTTATGTATGAAAAGGAATTATGTTTAATTAGAATTCAATAAGATAAATTGGGTATGAATGCTGTTTTGCAGATATGAGATCTACAAAAGTCAATCAGTGAACTGACCTCAGAGTCTCCAGTTGACAGGTTGGACTCTGTAGAAAACCACACAGCTCCTTCACTCCTGAGTCCTGCAGGTTGTTGAAGCTCAGATCCAGTTCTCTCAGGTGAGAGGGGTTTGACCTCAGAGCTGAAGCCAGAGAAGAACAGCTGATCTCTGACAGACTGCAGCTCAACAACCTGGATAAAGAATTAAAGTTCATGTTTGAAAATAAAAGACAAGTCAAGTTGTTGTGGACATTTTCTGGAACTTTTCCTGCAGCCTCCTAATGAAGTTTCTGAGTGAGTCCATGTAAGAATAGAGCAGGTGAATGTCCAGAGGATTCACAGAGAGCGAGAGGACGTGTTGATGAGGTTTCTAACACGTGACGGACGTGAAACTGGAAAAACTCAAATATCTCAGGATGAAGAAGAGGAGCCATACACGTAGAAGACTAAGACGTTAACTTGGAAACGCAAGGAGATTCCAGAGCTTTTGGTGATGAGGGCCGACGCCGGTGTGGATGAGCTGTAAACAACAACACTGATCTTTCCTCAGCAGGATTTATATATCATGTCCGGCCTCCTGCTGCACCACCCGTTCGAAATATGTGAAAGTCAAACTCCAGAAAATGTCCAGACACTATTTTACAGAGTTCATGACTGAAAACAGCTTGAAAGTCCTCGTGTCCTCTGGGTTCAGTTGTTTGAAATATGTAACTTCACCACTAGATGTTTCTAAATATCTTGCTGGACATGTTCAGGAGTCGTACACGTGAACAAGTGGACTACGTTAACACGTACGACACATGGAGACGTCACTAACTCCTTCACAGTGAACATGTCACTCAACATAACTTAACCTAACCATGGTTGTCATGGTGATATTTGTTTTGGCTCCGCCCCTCGTCTGAATGTTCCCACATGTTCCTATTGCTGTGAACGAGTCGGACCAGAACAATCTCCTGCTGCTGCTTCAGCTCCAGAAAATGTCCGACTCACTTGTCAGAACATGTTCCCCAGTTGATGTGTGCAAAGGGCGAGCAGTTCTATGATCATGTTTTCTTGAAGTGGCGATGATCTGAGCAGCAGTTTGACCAGTTGAAAGTGGTGCAGGGAGCCTGAGGAACACGTGTGTACAGGGCGGGACAGAGATCTAGTGGTGAAAAGATAAAGGCATGGACGACTCCGTGTAAGTCCTAAAACCAGAGGAAGGGTTTCATGTTGGAAACAAACCCAAAGTGGAAGAAAGAGAGCTAAAGAACTTTGTCCTAAAAATAAAAGGAATCAAACATAATCAACTTGGACTCTGGACCCTGAGCCCAGTCCCAGAACACCAACGCAGCACGCTGTCATGTGGTCAGTCCACAGGACCACCGGGACATGTCCTGGTTCGCTTCCACAGAAACATTTTATGTACACATTGTCCAGCATTGGATTGTTTCTCTGTCAGTAAAACTTCAGTCACATTGAGCCTGACTCGGTCCTCAGCGCTCATTCTACAAACATCTCTCAGCTCAGTATCAGTGTTCACTGTTAGGAACACATGTTCTGACCTTTGACCTTAAAGCTCCTGTGTGGAAGATTCAGGTGAAAGGATCCATTGTTAGAAACTGAATAGAAAATAATCCTAGAGATGTTTTCACTAGTTTCATCCGAATTATACCAACTGTTGTTTTCTTTACTTTAGAATGAGCCATTTATATTTATATAACTTATATTTAAATACTTTATATTAACATATTGTTTATTGACATACTTTATAAATTAATAATATATATTATATAGTATATACTATATATTGAAGTACTATATATTTACAGACTTTAGAATTAAATACTTTATATTTAAATTTAAACATATTTAGACTGAACCTTTAACATTAAAACATGATGTCTGACCTCAGAGTCTCCAGTCGACAAGTTGGACTCTGTAGAAAACCACACAGCTCCTCCACTCCTGAGTCCTGCAGGGTGTTTAGAGTCAGATCCAGTTCTCTCAGATGAGAGGAGTTTGACCTCAGAGCTAAAGCCAGAGAAGAACAGCTGATCTCTGACAGACTGCAGTTCTCCAACCTGGATAAAAAAATATTAATATTTGAATGTGTCCTGTTGCTGTGGATCGTCATCATGTCAACACAGACTCTCAACATGCTGCTGACCTCAGTCCAGTCTGTGACCTGAAGATAAATATTAGATCAGACATGTTGGACCATTGTTTCATTCATCAGCTTCTTCTGTGTGTGTTTGGTCACTGAGCAGGTTTGTGTAAATAAACACTGTTTAAAGTAGACAGTGAGCAGAGCAGAACTGAGACAATTTAAATAAATAATGACCCAATAAGAAAGAAAGTCTGAAAAGTGAAGAAGGATTTAAGGACTTCAGATTCTCCAGTCGACAGTTTGGACTTTCCAGTCCAGAACACAGCAGCTTCACTCCTGAATCCTGCAGCTTGTTACAACTCAGATCCAGTTTTGCCAGAAGTGAGTGGTCTGACTTAAGAGCTGAGGCCATAACTTCGCAGTGAGTCTCACAGAGTTCATAACCACCGAGTCTGTAATTAAAGAAAATATCTGTTAGAATAAAATCAGAAAACACAACATTCATACAAAACGTGATCATGTGACCCCCACCCTGGTAAATCCTCTCTTTGCCTCATGAACATGTTAAAACTCCTCAAGAGAATCCTTTCAGATTTGGTTCAAGCGTTCATTCAGTCTAACAGAGGAACTCATTAAATAAGGTGGTCAAAGGTCAAGGTCACACACCATGTTCATGGCCTGTTGAAGTCTCAAGTCTGTCTTTAGGGGATTTCTTCACATTTAGACCAAAGATAAACTGATTAGATTTCAGTGGTCAAAGGTCAAAGGTTACAGTGACCTCATATGTTGGGAATTCTAGTTTGACAAGAGAGAAGAATGAACGATACTTCCTTCTTCGTCAGTATTTCTCATCCAAACGCGCACGCACGCACGCACGCACGCGCACACACACACACACACACACACACACACACACACACACACACACACACACACACACACACACACACACACACACACACACACACACACACACACACACACACACACACACACACACACACACACACACACACACACACACACACACACTCACACACACACACACACACATTTATATATTTTGTCATTTATATTGGCTGAATGCACAAGCATATATATAAACACAAAGAGAATGCAGTTGTAATTTGTAACTGAGTTTTTATCAAACCTAGTCCTAAAGACCGATAAAATTATTATTGTTGGTGACTTTAATATTCATGTTGACAATAATAAAGATAGCCTTAGCGTAGCATTTATTTCGATACTAGACTCAATTGGTTTCAGTCAGTGTGTACACCAACCTACTCATTGTTGTAACCACACACTTGACCTTGTATTATCATACGGTGTCGGAATTGAACATTTAACAGTACTTCCGCGCAGTTCCAATACTATAAGACCATAATTTAATAACCTACATTTTTCATTATCTGAATATGTTCTCTGAGTAGCATGAGTGAGATGTCTCACTATGGGATACGCCCCTCGTGCGTATTCACAGAAGCACTTATAACAATTCGCCAGCCCTGATAGGCTGGCAGTCGTGACGTCCGCGTCAAGGTGCTGCACCTTAAAGGAGACATATTATGCCCATTTAACCACAAGTTGATATGGTTCCTTGGGGTCCTAATGAAATGTCTGTAACATTTTTTGGTCAAAATACCACAAGGATCATTTAAAACAGCACCCTTTTTACCCTGTCTAAAACAGCCCTCCTCAGATTGACCTGTTTTGAGTGCCCCGCCCCCCCCCTCTCTCACCGTCCCGCCCCCCCTGTCACTCACACACAGACACATCCACTTTCACGTCTTTAATTTCCCCTTAGCATATTTAAGGTTCTTAAAATCATTTTAAGTCACTGTCCTACACATATATTTCAGTATCCATTTATTTAAATACATGCATTAGATGTGTGTATACAGTATATAATTGTATTTGTATATTTATTCATACAGGGCTTATATTCTGAGCGCACACAGACAGACAGACACACACACACACACACACACACACACACACACACACACACACACACACACACATACACACAGACAGACACACAGACAGACAGACAGACACACAGACACACATACAGACAGACAGACAGACAGACAGACAGACCGGGCTCCGCGGCCGGGCTCGTGGCAGCCCGGCTCGCGGCGGTAGCAGAAGCACAGCAGTGACACACAGTCAAACAGCCACAACTTCAACACAGTGAAGCAGCTCCGACCTCGTACCTGAAATAAACAGCAACACGTCCACCAGAAGCGAGCCGCTGACATGGAGCCAGCAGCCCGCAGACATCACCCAGCGAGCCCGAGCTGAGAGGGGGCTGTGGCAGGTAACTCACCCCGACCGCAGGCTCTGTTTCCTCCGCCTCTCACCCAGCTCCCTGGCTGGTTAGCGTCCCCCCTCGGCTAGCTCCCCAGCTAAGCCCCAGCCCCCCCCCCTCGAGTTGAGGAGGGTGCTCTGGCTCGTACTTCACCCTGGTCTCCGCCTCCGCCAGATCTCCACCTCCGGGGGGGGGCTATGGCAAGTGTGACGTCGAAAAAGCCCATAATCCCATAGGACACACTCTAGCGTAGCGTTTCTGACAGAGAGGAACCACAACAAGAGTTTTGTGGACGGTAGACATGCCAGATACCCAAATTAACGTGTAGAAGCACTACAAAAGTGGAATTTTCATACTATGTCCCCTTTAAATACGGTGGACGCGGCGTCACACGTCATTCAAACACCTCTTTTCGCTTCACAAACAAGCATTTTCTAATCGACGTCGATGCTACCTAGCTGCTGCCGTGTCTCGGGCTGGAACATGCCCACGCGGCTATCAGCAACCTGGGCTTGTGCACCGACTGCTCCCGCTTCACAGCGAAGAGCCTCCGCCGACGACTAGCACGCCAAGCTAGCCTCTCTGAGGGGGACCCGATCCTTTCCATGGCCACTACCGAGGAACCCCAACCCGGTGTGGCCGAGGAGGACACTCCCGAACCGGCTGGGGCTCCATGCTGGATTTGCTGGACCCGCTAACGGAGCCACGTCTCATGTTGGATTATGAGGAGGAGGATGAGTCCGACTGCGAAGATTGTCTGGTGTCGAATGGTGACGACGCGGATTTTGAATCCTGCTTCGTTCCACCGGCACAGGCTCTCAGCTCTCCAAGCCCTGCAAAGGGCTCGGCTGGGGTAATTACGCCCCAGCCTAGCGGCGATATGCACGATGTGTGTAAACGCGCCGCAGAGATTGAAGATTCCATGGCCCGCTGTAGTGGCGGAGGCCCCAAGGTCCCGTTACGAGGGGAAAAAATTACCCCAAGCATAAAGGGCTGCGAGACAACTTCTCCCGGTGTTCCTGGAACTCCTGGAGGAAGTTACCGCCTCATGGAAGCAAAACCCTTACTCCAGCAAAACCACCATTCAAGGTGCGTCTTCCCTGGATGTTGAAGGGATGGATAAACATGCCATGGCCCGCATGCCTCCCATGGAGCCCCTGGTGGCAGCTCACCTCCATCCACGGCTGTCAGCTGCCTCGTCCAGGGCCCCCACACTCCCCATGAAAGCCGATCACCTCCAGTCGGCCATGACTGAGCGAGCTTATAAAGCAGCGGCTTTGACAGTGAGGGCTCTCAACGTCACCTCCATGTTGTCAGCTTACCAAGCAGAGCTTTTTGACGACATAGCCGACGTGCGTGAATGTTCCACGTGGGATGAGATCACCACAATTGCGGATATCTGCCTGCGCGTCCAGCGATGTGCTGTACAGGCGGCGGGGAAGTGCATATCGATGTTGGTGTTACAGGAGAGGACGAGATGGCTCAATCTGACCAATCTGTCCGATAGAGAAAAGGAGGACATCCTGGACATGCCTATTGTCCCCGAGGGTGTCTTCGGCTCCGCTCTCGCCTCAATGCAAAAGCGCTGCGAGGTGAAGAAAAAGGAGGACGAGGCTCTGCAGCTCTGCCTTCCGAGGAAAGCACCTGCCGCCGCGCACCCGGCCCCCCGGCAGACTTTCGCTCAGGTGGCCTCTAGGAGCGCTCCCCCTGCTTTCCGCATCCTGAAGCACCCCAGGGCTCAACCGGGTGCGAACACCAACGGCCCCCCGGACACCAAGCCTGCTTGGCCGAGGAAGCCCTTCTACTCCCCGTCAACCCAGGCTGCTCAACCGGGCCCGTCACCCAGTCAGCAGGCCAGGCGACGAAGAAGAAGGCGACTTAGTGGTCAACACCACCGCGAGCGGGGCTGCCAGCCGTTCCCTGGCAGCCCAGCTATCCCGTGTGTTAGGGGAGAAATTACCCAGTGCCACCCATCCCTCTCGGCGACGCGTGGGCCCAGAGCTCAGTTCGTGCGTCCCATTCAAGAGGCAAAGAGACATGTTTCAGATGTGGGATTGTTCAACACCACACCAATGTCTCACAAGCACTCACACACAGTTTGTGTCAATAAAAAGTTTTCCACTGACGCATCCAGGCTCACAGCCGAGGGCGCAGGGTTACAAAAACAAAAAGACTCAAAAACGACAAACAGAGGTGTAGAGCACACTGTTGTCCCCCTTAACACCACAAGGGGGAAGCAGCGTCCCACCTGTGGTGAAACGTCCCGTTCTGCTTATCCCGAGCCTATCAGACCGCGCATGCGCAGTGATACTCGGAGGTGTGCAGCTGGTGCGGGCCCCCAGAGATCGTCTGTGTCAGACAGAGCTTCACTCCCCCCTAACTTTGAGGTTAGAGAGTTGGAAAGCATGCACAGCGTCAGAGTGGATATTGAAAACACTGGCCAAAGGCTACAGGCTTCAATTCACCACAATACCCCCCCGTTTCCGCGGCCTCATCGCTTCCCGTGCGCAGGGAGAGTCGGCCCGGGTGTTACGGGAGGAAATATCAGCTCTATTAAACAAAAGTGCCATACGAATAGTGCCACACCAGCAGAGACTGGAAGGTTTTTATTCAAGGTATTTCCTGGTCCCAAAGAAAGGGGGAAGTTGCTTACGTCCCATCCTGGACCTTCGCATTTTGAACTCGTATCTCAGGAGATACAAGTTTCGCATGCTGACACATTCAACGCTGATACGTTTGATCCGGCCGGGGGACTGGTTCACATCAATCGATGCGAAAGACGCATATTTTCACATTCCCATTTATCCTGCGCACAGGAGATATCTGAGGTTCGCTTTTCAGGACACAGTGTACTCCCATTCGGCATGTCACTGAGCCAGAGGGTGTTTGTGAAATGTGTCGACGCCGCTATAGCCCCCCTCAGGGAGCGGGGCATACGCGTGGCCACTTATCTGGACGACTGGCTGCTTCTGGCGCGCTCAGAGCAAGAGGCGGCGGTGCACAAAGGCATTGTGCTGGCACACCTAGCCGATCTGAGGTTTGTGGTGAACAGGGAAAAGAGCGTGTTAATACCTAGGCAGGACATTGCCTTTCTGGGTCTCACGTTAAATTCACTGACCTACACGACTCGCCTATCAGCCGAGAGAGTGAACACTTTCAGGTCCACTCTCTCTCATTTTGCCGTAACACGTCGGGTCACGTACGGACTGTGTCTCCGGTTACTGGGACTGATGGCCTCAACCATATTGGTGGTGAGGCTGGGCAGGCTGTACATGAGAGATTTCCGGCGTTGGGTGGCTTCTCTCAGACTGGATCCTGTGCGCCACAGACGCCGCAGTGTCACGGTTTGCGCGTCCTGTGTCAGTGCGCTGCGACCATGGCAACAGCCGTCTCTGTTGACAGCGGGTGTGCGCATGAGCGCAATATCTGCCAGAAAAGAGGTGACAACAGACGCCAGCCTGTCAGGCTGGGGCGGTGTGTTCGAGGGCAGATCCGCGAATGGGATGTGGAGCGCAGATCTCAAACATGCCCATATAAATTATCTGGAGTTGATGGCAGTGTTTCTGACGATGAAACATTTTCTGTCGTTCGACCGGGGACATCATGTGTTGGTGAGGACGGACAATATCACCAGGGTGGCGTATATCAATCGCCAGGGGGGTCTACGTTCTCTACAGTTACACACTCTTGCACGCAGACTGATATTATGGGGCGAGGTGCATCTCCTCTCAGTGAGAGCGACCCACGTTCCCGGAATTCAGAATGTGGGTGCGGCCCTCTTGTCCAGGGGAAATCCTCTCTACGCGGAGTGGAAACTTCACCCGTCTGTAGTAGCTCAGATTTGGTCACATTTCGGCTGCGCAACAGTGGATCTATTTGCGTCGAGGGCGAACACACAGTGCCGACTGTTCTTCTCTCTGGATGCGTTCGCTCACGAGTGGCCGCGCGTCCTGCTTTACGGGTTTCCACCTCGGACTTTGATTCCCCCGACACTGCTCAGGGTGCGGGAGAATCGTTTGTCACTAATTTTGATCGCTCCTCACTGGCCGTCCATGCACTGGCTGGTGGAAGTGAGGCAGCTCCTCCACGGTCACCCGTGGCCTCTCCCGCTGCGCAGGGACCTGCTCTCCCAGGCGCGCGGGCAGATATTTCACCCTCATCCGGAGCGCCTCACCCTGTGGGCCTGGCCCGTGAGTGGTTTCATCTGAGCCTGACTGGGTTATCACAGAGTGTTGTTAACACGATTCAGAATGCCAGAGCATCATCCACTAGGTCTCTCTATGACTGTAAGTGGAGATTGTTTGAGGATTGGTGTGCTTCGGCACTGGCATTGGCTTTGGCTACAGCTAAACGAGTGCGTGATATTCACGCTTTATCTGTACATCCAGCATGTATGCGGTTCACCCCGGGGAACCTTGGGGTGACACTGAGGCCGAATCCTGCTTTTGTTCCTAAGGTTGTTAAACCATGCTCCCCAGTGGAACTGGCAGCTTTTCAGCCACCTCCCTATGGTTCTGCGGAACAGCAGCGGTTACACATGCTGTGCCCTGTCCGTGCCTTACACACTTATGTGGAAAGGACAAGGAACTTTAGGAAAGGGGATCAGTTGTTTGTGTCCTGGACTAAGCCCCACTGGGGCAAACCTATCACCAAACAAAGACTTTCTCACTGGATAGTGGATGCCATTGCATTGGCCTACTCCAGCTCGGGCCTTCAGGTTCCGACTGGTTTATGGGCACATTCTACTAGAGGTCTCGTGACCTCCTGGGCCCTGTTCAAGGGAGTCTCTATCCAAGACATCTGCGCTGCAGTTAGCTGGTCTTCTCCCTTCACATTTGCGAGTTACTACAGATTGGATGTCACATCCCCTGGCCTGACCCAAGCTGTCTTGAGTGTGGGCTCTAATGTGGATCTCACTCCTAATAGTCCAGGCAAAGTAGCGTTTTCCGACCGACTAATTGTAAAAGAATTTTTTTCAGCATAGATCATTTCTATGAGGTGTCCAGAACAACATACTAAAAGTCCTAAGAAATCCTAGTTGAGGAAATATGTTTAATTCTCATCAATGTGTGCCAATAAGGCCCGGCAACAATACACCCCAAAAAGACTATTTTTTTCCTTTACTCCAATCAAAATAAAACTTTACACAATGAAAGTAACCATGAAACGTAACATTTTTGTATTACAAGTTTCTTTTGAAATGAATTTGACAAGCACATGAGCTCCACACTAATTTGCATAGGCAAACACTATTCATATGTATTACAAATACATACATAAATTCAAAGAAACTTGTAATACAAAAAATGTTACGTTTCCCTCTCCTGTGGAATAATCTCTCACTTTCAGTTCGGGAAGCAGACACCGTCTGTTCGTTTAAGAGTAGGCTTAAAAGACCCATCGTATGCCCATTTTACCGCAGTTGATATGGTTCCTTGGGGTCTTAATGAAATGTCTATTTTGGTCAAAACACCACAAGGATCATTTAAAACAGCACCCTTTTTACCCCGTCTAAAACAGCCCTCCTCAGATTTACCTGTTTTGAGTGCCACCCCCCCCCCCCTCCCCGCTCTCCCCCTCACCCCTCCTTCACGAGATACAAGCGCCCCGATTTTTAGCTATCCATTACCTCTGTAGAAATATGGCTACTGGAGATGAAGATACAATCTTGCAATCATATCGTTTTGAACCAGATTCAGGTGGGCCTAAGCCTGGCTGCGAGAGCCCCAGCTCCCAAGCGCAGGCCCGCAGTGGGAGCTGGAGCTGGCGCAGTTAGCTCGCAACGCTTTCCAACGCTAGAGGGGAGACGCGCTCTGCACGGTGGAGTGCGTCAGCTCGCAAGCTCCGGAGCCCCCGGAGCTAGCGTTAGCTCGCCATCATCACCATCATCTCACCGGTGGGGGGTCACCGGTGAGCTCCGGTGGTGATGATGGCGAAGGTGGTCCAAGGCCATGTAGCGAGACTCCGTGTGTGACTATGACGTGTATTCCGGTCGTAATCCCATTGGGCGCACCCTAGCATATCGTTTCTGACATAGAGGAACCACAAAAAATCATAATACACTTCATGGTTAAACTGTAAAATGTCTAGTCTTAGTTACATTACGTTACATACATTCTTTGCCGTAAGGGTTTGATAACGGCATTTTAGGAATCATTGTCAAATCTTTTTCATAAATTTGTTGGCCGTTATATCGGTATCAGATTTTCTTTCACTCTAATATCGATATGGTTTTTAAACGAACTCTCAGAAACTGATGCTTTAGGATGTGTCTGCTGATGCAGCTGAGATGAAGCTGTTAGAGCAACGTGACAAGAATAAAGTATAGTTTACAGCATCTCCATGACAACAGGGTTATTCTTCAAGGCAGAATATTGTAATTCTCAGTACAGAATATACAGTAAACTTACTTTAAATGTATCCTCTGAAGCATCTGATTGTGGATGATCCGTTTGGGTTTGTTCAGAAGAAATAATAATTAGAAGAAACTTCACATAATAAATGAACAGCAGAACTATTGTCAGTATTAATATTTACCTTTAGTCTTTTAAAGAAGAAGAATCCTGCTCCAGCTCCTAATGCTACACACACAACGAGGACTCCGACCACAATTGCTGCAACTGAACCTGAAAACATGTGATGTGTCTTTAGTGTGTGTGTGTGTGTGTGTGTGTGTGTGTGTGTGTGTGTGTGTGTGTGTGTGTGTGTGTGTGTGTGTGTGTGTGTGTGTGTGTGTGTGTGTGTGTGTGTGTGTGGGTGTGTGGGTGTGTGGGTGTGTGGGTGTGTGTGTGGATGTGTGGCCTCCTCGTTCCTGTATGTTCTCCGGACAACAAGTGTACGTGATGCTCCTGATGAGCTGGAGGACGGAGCCCTGGGGGATCTGCTCCACCAGGAGGAACCCAGGGCTCACTGCACCAGCCTCAGGTCTGACAGTCGCTATGAGGATTTCATCAATCAGTTCTCGTCTCATGGGATCTTACCTTTGTCTATCGTCACGTAGCTGTTGATGAAATGCGTCTCCTCTTCACTACTGAGTTCACAGGTGAACGTTCCCTGGTGGTCTGAAGGTAAGTGGTGCAGCGTGAGGCTGCCTGACGCTGACACATCCTCCACCTGCTGCCTCCACTGCTCTGAGACGCTGTGGAGGCCGTCGACCCCGGTCTGGTTCACAATGATCTGCCTGTGGTTGAATTTCCACACCCAGTGTGTCGGGGGTTTGGTGTTTGGAGCAGTGCAGTGGATTGTTGCTGTTGTTTTAAACGGTGACACACGGACGAGAGCTGAAAAGAAAAGGGATCAAATAATATCATCGTTGTCAGAATGTGGTTTCAGGCTCTGATGAGACTTTCTGAACATTTTCTATCATCAGAATGATTCATGTGGAGGAGGGTGTGGCCTTGGAATGATGAATTGAACTAGAAGGTCACTCAGTGGAGCTGATATCTTTTCCAAGGACCAACAGTCAATTCAAGCTGCACCACATTTCACACACATCAGTCCTCTCAGGGAAAAAGTCCAGAAAGGTCCAATGTTAAAGAAAGAAAACGAATGGTTCAATGTTCCATTTGTTTGTTGGGCTTTAAGCAACATTACACAACAACTACTGAACAGATTTCCATGAAACTTGGCAGGATGGTGTGTTATGGGTCAGGCTCAGAGAAGAACTCATCAAATGTTTGTGTGGATCCAGGATTTGTGTTTTTTTCACATAACCATTGTGAGAGAGGTCATTTTTCAACATTTTTCATTGATTTCCCTGCAAATAACTGATGAAGATGAAGAAACAATCTGACAAATTTAGAGGACTGATATTTATGAGTGTGTGAAATTTGGTGCAGATCTTGGGCCTGGTGAATTTCAATGTGGTTTCATAAGGAGACTGTTGGGCCTTGTGGAGGTCTGAGTTCTACTGAGTGACCTGTGGCCCACGTTCCATCATCACAACTAGTTTAGTGGAAATCTGTTCAGCAGACAAAGAAACAAACGAAGTAAAGATTGAGAATCAGCATTGATATAAAATGTAAGTTATTTGTAGGAGCAGATATAAATATGCAGCAGTACGGTGAAACAAGCAAAGGTTCAGATCCATAGAGCAGATTCAACATACTGGGTTGATACCACACCGCGCTCCTCCTGCCACTGCGAGTGCTGATGCTGCAGATCAGAACAGCGTCTCTGTCTGACATTGTCAGTGTGCTGCTGATCTCATAGAGCTGCTGCTCCGTCTCCTTCACTGAGGTTTGGTTCTGAAGGGTCAAGGTGGACGGAGGCCTGGTGGACCAGGTGAGCTGCGGCTCGGGGTAGATCCCCTCTGAGCGGCAGGTGAAGCTGTCCTCCACCTGCTCAATGTACACGTGACGCACTGGAGCTGCAAGACAACATTTCTCTTTTATAACTCATTGATCATCTTTGCCTCGTGCACTGTGGAGCTCTTGATTAATTTGACATATTGTGCTTATTATTTAACACGTCACATATGAGCCATTATGTGGTGCTGCTGGCATCAGCTGTGTCTCAATTCAGGGGCTGCATTTGAAGACCGAGCTCCAACGAGTGGATCCGTCCCCGTCCAACCCCCCCAGGATTCATTGCACTTTAGTGACTAACCATTTTTCAAAGAGGAAATGGTGCCGGCAAGCAACGAGAAGTCCAATGCTTAAGTATCAGCTTCAACTCAACCCAACGGTGCACATGTTAAACAAGGTAACAGCAATAAGAGACAAATGTAATTTCTAGTATTTGTGTTCTGTTTTCACTGTGAGTTTCTTTACCATCTGCTCTCAGGTTGATAAATGACGACTTGCCGGCTCCAGTATTTGTGCTGGTGTAGCACTCGTATCTGCCCTGGTCCTGAAGCTGCAGCCCCGTCAGCCTCATCGAGGCGTTTCCTCTGGAGATCTGCTCTTGGAACATCGATGTCCGGTTTGTGAAGCGCTCACTCTGGTGATAAAACTGGTCTCTGTCTCCGTAGTAGGAGTGGACACGAGTGTTTCCTGGTTCCACCTGCATCCAGTAAATGACTGGGTCTTTACCAGGTTGAAAACTGCAGGGTAAGATGCAGCTCTCCTCTAAAACGCAGGAGACCTCATCATCTGTGATTTTTTTCACAGCTTTTTTTCAAAGTGCAATTAGAGCATTTGCTCACAGACGGATTGTGAATGTAAATATCCTGATGGAACTGTCTGTCTGTTTGACTGTTGACAGTTAACATACAGTAGTTTTATCTGAGCTGCTTTCACAAAAACAACCTCCTGCCATACGAGGCATTTGAATGTGTAACGTACATTTACTGTCAAACCAAAAATATGAACTAAAAGAGGCTCAGATTCACATTAAGTTGGAAAAGTTGTGTGTTGATCACAGAAATGTTCATTTAGAAAATTGACCTTGAGATTCAGCAAAATCTGAACATTCTTTGCGATGAGAAGAATTTAAGATCTGAAAATGTAGACAGTAAGAAAGATTAATATTTTTAGAATCCTGTGTGTGTGTGTGTGTGTGTGTGTGTACAAAATAACACACGCGCACACCAATTTTCACTCTCAGCACATGTGTTTCTACTGGTTTCCACACACAGACACTACAACCAGTGCCGGAGCGTGTACACAGGAGAACAAGGCAATTTCCTCAGGCAGCTCTTTGACGAGGGCGATGAAATGTATGATCACCAGCTGTCAAGAGACAGAGGTCGATTCAATTTAACTTTATTTAACTTTATTTCAGACTCGTAGGTCTCTTGACTCTTTGAGAAAATAAAATCCATTGAGAGGAAACTGCAGCAACGGAAATGATCTGACTGCGAATCTAAAAAGAGGCGACTTTTAAAGGAGCAGGTATTCAACCACAGAGATTTTAATAACCTAACCCTCTAAACAATATTCACTGTGCTAAATACATATAATGCATACTGCACATAGTCTTTGCACTTAATGTATTAGATTAATTACAATTATATATTCACAGAATAATTAAAAATTTTATTTGATTTGTGTGGTTTGAGTAAACATTTAAACTCATTAGACATCGTTGTTTTTATTTTTGTTCTGCATCTATTATTATTATAATTCTAACACACTTGAAAGTCGCTGTTTATAAGCAGCATATAAACAATTAAAATATGATTGTAAGCAGATATCAGTGTTTCGTGTAGATTCCTGCACTTTTATCTAAATTATAACTTGTGACAAATACTGTAGAATAATGTGCTGTTAAAATTCTCATTGAATGCTTATATAATGTTTTCGGTTTGTACAGTTTAGTTATATTAGAGAGGTTGGATCACAGACAGTAAATAAAGACGGACAGCTCCCAAAAAGTCAATCAATCTGATTTGATTTGTAGAGCCCATATTCACAAATCTAAATTAATCTCATAGAACTTAACAAGGTGTGACATCCACATTATTTAACTTTTTTATTTTTCCCCCTAAAAGATTTAATTTTTTTCCCCCAACTGAATTGTTCATGTTATAGGTCACATTAAAGTTGGAAAAAGTTCTGACATGATTTATCTTGGTCTCATATTTTTACATCACAAAAACCTGGCATTTCAACAGAGGTGTGTGGACTTATATCCACTGTACAGTCTCTGGTCTATATACAGAAACGCTGGTGTGCTTTTATTTTGATATGTGCAAAGGGAGCAATGCAATCATTTATCTTTATGACATTATTTTCGGTTGGCTTTTCTTTTCTGCGTTCATGTGTGATGACAGCATTATCAAATTAGAGAGCTGATATTTATTCACACACACACACACTTAAAAAACCCAACCCGGTTCAGTTCTGTTGACGACGAAGTTTAAATGAAGAATAAAAGAACCCAACATCTGGTGTGAACTGTTTCACCTCCAGCTCAGTGAGAACATGTTTCTCTATGTTGTTATAAACCTTCACAATCATTTCCCTTGTTTCCTGCTTCGTCTGATGGAAACCAACATGCCTGTACAAAGTATGTTCAAACAGAACCTGTGATTTTCTGAGTAAGATCAGACTTTACGTACCTGCTGTGGTGAAAGTCCACATGATGAGGATCAACACAACCAGAGCCAAGAACGCAGACATCTGTCTTTCATTCTTTGAGAACTGAATGTGGATCAATGGAAGAAGAGACGAGTTTACAGCTGGTTGGACTCATGACACCGAGTCAGAGCAGCGGAGGTTCAGACTCTGCAGCTCCGATCTCTGCAGAGTTCAGACTGTAGACTCACACACTCTAAGTTCCATTGTGAACATTGTGTAATGCAAACTGAAAGTGACTCTGTACAGAGCTCGCCTCCCACGCATGTGCAGGTAAAACCTGTCAAGCGTTAAGAAAACAAAAGTTTACTCACCGAACCACCGGGTCCACCGCTCCTCCTCCGTGTCTGTTACTGAAGAACAGGCCTGAAACCTGGTGAACTCCTAATAACCGAAGCTAAAGTCATGAAGACAAACGAACAGTAAACGAGTCAAAAGCTTCTCCAGCGACTGATCCCGACACGATCACAGTGGATGAGAGAAGTGAGTGAACACGGTGTAAATAAAGAGGAGCTTGACCTCGAGGTCAACACATCCAGGACATGTTGTAAAGGTCCCCTTAGTGCACTTTGTGTATCGATTAAAGGTACACGTCATTAGTCAGACGCCTCAAAACTATAGGTATGAGGGAATGGATCTGTGTATGTATTTCTTTATTATTTGTGTGATTATGTATATATGGGGTTCTGTAACGGGAAATGTGTTAAATATGGGGAAGTGACGTCCCGACTGAGGTGTGTGGTTTTTTTGGAGCTGCGGGCTGGCGGTGCTGCCAGAGGTTCAAGGGCCAGGAGATCAATTACAACTTGCAAGGATTTTTCTCTGGAACGGGATTATTGCCTGGGAGTTACGTAATGGATTATTTCAAGGACTGAACATTTTCTGGGCACTGGAAGGGGGTGAGAAACCGTGGACTTTGTTTGGATTTGTTTGCGACACTCACCTCGCCACACCTGCAGGCATTTTGTTTGGACGTTTGTTTGGGGATTATGTTATGGACCTGGGGTGGGAAAATATTGATGTTTGAATGTGTGTAAATAGCGTGTTTATGTTTACGGGTCCGACATTGTTTGCGGGCACGAGCGCGGGGATATGTGGGGTTTGATTGGTGTTTTGTTTAGATACAGTGTATAATACACAACCTGTTTGACTGTATTTCGTTTAAATTTAGTTAATTTATGGTCAGACCGATAACAAGGTTATCGGTCCAACTAATGATCTTTCGTTTATGATAACTTGTTCATACACTTGTTGCAGCGCGCAACGACACAGCGGGTCGGGTCCGCCCGTGTCCTTAAAAAATTAAAGCGTAGTAACTTTCCCCTGGGGTTTAAACAGGGCGATTTGTTACAATGTTTCAGATATCAGGACAAACACACTTAAGCTTTCCTGGAGCAGCTGCTGCATTTATTCCCCAACACACCGACTCGCACTGTGTCTGTGTTTCTGTACTTTGACCCTCTTTCAGACAGATCACTCCGTCCGGGGCGAAGCTTTTAAACATCAAGAAATTTAGTACCATCGGTTAATAATTAAACACATGATCGTCAGTTCGTCTCCTGAATCATCCCAATGAATATAAAATTAAACAAATGAAAGTGAACTAGTTCAGTTCTGGAACCGAGAACTTAATTCAAAATTTAAAAATATTACATATGAAAGTCACCTAGTTAATTTTCATCTACATTAACAGAACTTTCAACTAGTTCATTTTAAGTGTAAACTGGCATAACACTAAGTATAACTATATACATTACCTTATACTTATAACTTTATAAGCTGTGTGATAACAAGATTATTTGGCGAAATGGCTCTTTTGATAGTAAAGGTTGCTGACCCCTGATCTAGACAAATCATTGCTCCGGTCACAGAAGTTCGACGTCATACGAAAGTCTGATGATCAGCCACAGTTTACAATTATTTAATTTAAATATTAATTAAAACTCAAACAGACAGTTCGAACACCATAGTTCTCTCTTTCATTGTCTGTAAGTAATAGAAAGTCAAATCTGATTCAAGTCGCCTCATGTGACACATCCCCAACCTCTTAAAAAAACAGACTTAGTCTTTTGAAAGTTCTGCTTTAATAAAATAAAATACTTTCTATAATTTCTGCACCATACATTGTTTTTCCCTTTTGTTTAACCAGCAGATCACCACAACAAATAGTTCCTCTTCTCCCATTTCCTCGGTTCCTCCACAGAGGCAGAGGAGGATAAAGAGCAGGAGGCAGAAATTCATGAGTCATTTTGGGTCCTGGTCCAATTCAGGCTCTAGAAAGAAAACAACACAATAAGAACATTCATTTATCCTATTTTAGTTTGATACTGTATGTGTTGTGCAGGGAAAGGGACATTTCCTTCTGGGACCTGACACTACGGTGGCCCTGAGGGTAAAAACACAACAATATTTCACAAAGCATTACAGGAACTGACTCTTTCCCTCCATGTGTCTCTCACCGGTGAAGGTGAACTGAGGGAAGCTGCTCAGGTCTCCTCCTCCATAAAGTCTCTGGAGCTTTGCTGTCTCCTCTGACAGGTGACGCTCATAATCTGTCTCCTCCTCCACTGGTCCTCCACTCGACCTGAGAGGAGACAACAGGATTCATAGCTGTTCATGTACTGTATTAACAATGTGGTACAATTACTTATTTAACCTTCTCCTAGACAGATCTGATCAAATTACTCAAGGTCCTTTAATATAATCAAACAATATGATAGGAAACTTCTTTTGTGTGTCTACCTGCAGAGGTTGTTGTATTCTCTGATCTTCTCCAGGAAAAGTCTCTGGACTGGATCCAACTCTGAACCAAACACATGAAAACATTAAAGTCTGTTCACCATAAAACAAATTCTGTTGAACTCTAACTTTCTGTGTGTGTAAGGATCTAATTACTCAGATACACACAAGTGTTAGTTGCACTGAATATAAAACTGTGTGTCATGTCTGTGTGTTCAGATTTAAATTCAGTATTTGATGCAAACTAACTAGTACTTCTATCTTCTACCATCTCGTCTTTACTTCCACTAATAGTTAAACTTACCATCTGAAATATTTGCTCCTACAACCTCCTGATCGACCTGAGCTTCTGTCAGGTCTGTGATTTGGCCTGGAACCGTAAACAGCAGCTCCTCCATCAGAGCATCAGTCTGCAGATCTTCAGCCAGAGACAGAGACTCGACGTCCAGACCCTCAGGGACCTCCTCAGACCTTGCTCCTTCCTCTACCTCCGTCCTCGTCTCTCCAGCGAGAACTTCGGCTTCATTCTCCAGATACGTCGCGGTTTTGCTCAGAGACTCGTTCTCCAGAGTTTCCAGAGACGCCTCAACTTCCACCAACGTCACAGACTCTACAGACATGGCCGCCAGGACTCTTCCCTCCGGCTGTGCAGACTCTTTTCCTGCTTCCTGATCAATCATTTCATTCTGCAGCCCCAGCTTCGGAAGCAGAGACTCAGTCTGCCTCAGTCCTTGCTCAGAGCCAAACATGGCCTCCATCATTAAAGGAATCTCAGCTTCTATCGCATCGGCTGCTTCAGAGATAGAATCCAGCGTTAGGATTTCTGCCTCTGCTGAGTTACTATAAACATCCTCCCCTGTCGCCATCTTCACTTCAATCTTCTCCTCCTTTGCCAGAGCATCAGCTTCTTTCTCCAGCGCATCACTTGTTTCTTGCAGAGCTTCAGTTTCGAAAATGTCCACTTCAGCCTCCACCTCAGATAAAGTTATGGACTCAAGTGTCATGGCTTCTTCTTCCTCCTCCACCTTCACACACGCGACATTAGCTCCCGCAGTTTGATCAGAGGCTGAACTCGTTTTTACCGCCTCGTCGGTTCCCGGAGGCGCTGCAGGAATTCGACAGACAAGCTCTGTCATCAATGAGGTGGTTTCTCCCTCCAGCTCTTGAAGGTCGGCAGAGAGAGAGCTCCACTGAGAAAGAACTTTAGACACAACTTCACCCTCATCTTCGCCCGTGTTCTCGGCTTTGGCCACAGCTTCGTGTTCGGCACCGACCAACAGCTCCTGGAGTCGTTTCTCTACTTCCTCATCGAGAGTAAACTTTGTTTGGAGGAGCTCGTCGGTTTTCAGAGAATCCACCGAGGTATTCACTGAATGTAGAGTTACAGACTCTAAGGTCATTTGTTCAGATTCGCTCTTCTCGTCTTTGACAGCGACGTTACCCGAGGATGATTGTACTCTAGATTCCACTTTGTTTTCTGAAGCGTAAACTGCAGGTTCCTGTGCATTCTGGATGGAAGCAGCATGTTCAATTTCTACTGTATGTTCAACATCAGCAGCTTCACTCTCTAGAGCAGAGGTCATGGACTCTACTGATGGTTCTACTGCACTTTCTAATGAAGGCTCTACTGTTGCTATTGTAGTTTCTAGTGTTGCCACCGGGGGAGGAGTGGCGTCTCCTGAAGGGTCTACTGTAGTTTCTAATGAAGGTTCTACTGTTGTAGTGAAGGAGACACTGGTGTCTTCCAGATCCGCACTCGTGGTTTGTTCTGTTTCAACCGGAGCTTCAACCGTTGCCATCGTCTCCACTGATCCTACAACAGAAGCTCTGGTTTCTACTGGAGGAAGACTGACCTCTACTGGTGATTCTACTGCAGTTTCTATTAATGTGATGTCTATCATAGATTCTGCTGAACCTTCGACTGGTGCTCCTCTCTCTGACGTTTCCTGAGGAGCGATGCTTGTGTCTGCTGAAGTCTCTAATGCAGTTTCTACTGAAGGTTCTACTGTGAACAAGATGCCCACCTGTCCTGAATCTGCAGCTGATGCATTTACTGTGACGTTTATCAGAGGCTCTACTGGAGCTTCTACTGCCTCTACTGGATTAATACCAGTCTTAACTGATGATTCTATTGCAGTTTCTACTGTGGTTGTGTATAAGGTTCCCTCCTCTCCTGGATCTTTGCTTATCATTTCGATTTCTGGAGCTGTATCTACTGCGACGTCTATCAGAGGCTCTACTGGAGCCTCAACAACAGGAGCCTGAGTTTCTAATGCTTCTACAAGAGGACGACTCGACTCTGTTGATGGTTCTGTTGCAGTTTCTACAGCTGAAACAGAGGATTCCTCTACATTATCTGTCTCTGCAGCAGTTTCTACTTTGGTTTCTAGCATTTGGGCTGAAGTTTGGAATTCTGCTGAAGCCGCTGCGGATCCAGACGTTGGAGAAGCTGAGGTTGTAGAAACAGCATCAGTGGTAAAGTCCTGGATCAAACCAGGAGGCGGCTGCTGAGGCGACTGTGTGGAAGATGCTGGTGTTGGTTGAGGGGAAAGCGGTGCAGTGTTTAAAGTAGATATAGCTGTAGATGCAGCACGAGAAAAATAAACTGCTGGATTTGTTTTTGATGAATGAGAAACATCTGCAGTGGAGACATTTGTTGAGGAGATGGTTGAGGCTTTCGTAGCTGTAGGAAAAAGAGGTGAGGAAGAGGAGAAAAAAGCAAAGATGTAAAACAAGAAGCAGAACAAATCAACTTGAGGGATTCAGTTAACAATTATTTTGTTAACTCAGCTCAACTGGACTTAACATTTCATAGAATAAAGGATTAATCAGTTCAGCTAAAACATATCTGCAGACAAGTCCATAATGCTGTACACAACATCCTCGATGTACTGACCTTTACCAGCACCTGGGGGCGCTGTGCCTGGCCTCTTTTGGGAGAAAAGTTCTTCCAGGAGTTTAGCAACATCGACAGCAGGCTGAGGTTTGGCTTTTTCTGCCAGTAAAAACATGTTGACAATTAAACTACTGACAGTCTACTGTATTCAAAAATATAATTTCACTGCAATATTTTGTGCGACATTTCCTGACAATAAACAAATGTGAAGATAAAACTGGACAAGATATCAAGCAGGTGTGTTTTACTGGGGTCAATCATTTCTGCAGGTTACTTGCATTAAGTACTTTCATTTTTCAGGTATTTCCTTTTCAAAACATTTAATGTCTTAATCCTGATTATAAATGCTAATGATTACATAAACTAATATATATGAATAGAATAATTGAGATTTCACATAAAAACCTGATAGAAAATCACACGCACGATTGTCTCTCTTACTGATGTGAGTTATTCGTGGAAGTTTTCGGTCTGGAGGTTTGGAGCAGTACAGAGCCGCCTGCGGCCTCCACACAACTCTACACAACTCTCTGTGAAGATACTGGACACACACACCATCAAAGTGAATACCACGGATACACACATAATAAAATTATTAGATGCACAAGATTATTTAAAGTACTTAAATTTTCAAACTGCTACTTAAAAAAAGAAAAGAAAATTTGTAGATACACAAAGTCTGATATTCACTTTACAAATACTTTATTTGTGTTAGTATGTGACGTTAACTCTAATTTAAACCTCATATATAATGTTATATAATATGTCACAGGGGACATTTTACTGCAGAATAAATTTCTAGGACATTTTACAGATTAATAATCTGCACTTATTTGAAAGCTGCACTGTAATGGTGCAATTTGAAGCTGTGATGCCTCTATCTGTCATTATTAAAAACAATACACATGGTTTTAAATTCAGATTCCAGCCACAAAGAGAATAAACCACTGTACTCACATTTAAACACGATCTTCTCCTGAAGAAAGCAGCCGCCATGTTTGTAATCGAATTAAATGTGTAGAGAAGCCAAGCTCGTTTATCTGAGTTGAAGTGAAGGGTCGAGAAATGAGAAAGAACTAAATGTCCTGAGAGAGTTTCTCCTCCTCCATGACACCGCAACGAGGACTTCACCTGCTTTAAATCTGCAGCTGATGAAGATGCACTAAATGCTGATGTTATGTATCATATAATCTGTAGCCCGCGAGCTAACATGTGTTAATTTAGTAGAGCTTCAGTTACATAAACACTCGGAGCTTTAAAATCACAACAACACGTGTTTCCTCTCAGCACTGTCAAAATAAAAGCTCGAAGGGTAACCCTGGAAAAAAGGCTGACCTCTGACCCCTGCCAGTTCAATCCTATTTCACTAATTAATGATTTAAGTTTTTACTTGCTTCTCTTTAATTTCATCAACACAGCAGCTGCAATTATTATTTTAATTCAAAAAACACAATGCAAAGTTAGTTTATTTATTCAACACCTGTCGAGAGGGTAATTCGAAATGAATTTATAAAAATTATACATTAAAATTATAGAAGAAGATAAAAACAAGTTAGAGGTTAAAGAAGAACAAGGCATCTAGAAATGTGAGTGGAGTTACCTTGTGGTATAAGACCTGGATAAGCAGTTGAACATTTTTCACCAGACTTTCTACAATTTATAACTCGGATTGAATAAAGTGAAATGAAACAAAACAAAAATAAATTAAATTAAATCTGGATATAATATGATATACGGTGATTATGGAAGATGCTTTTACTTTGAAGGCCAACGTGGTTGGATTTCCGGTTTTGTTACGCATGTTCTTGACCATAGTGTTTTGTTTTGACGCAGCTAGTTCAAAGACAGCGCCCCCTTCAGGGCATGTGGCAGCACAACACTAAACTGCAGAGAGAACAAAGCTGACAGAATTCACTGAAGTGAAGAAGACAAGTTCAAAAGAAAAGCTGCTTTACTTTCGTCTTGTTTTTGCAGGATTAAAACTAATATTTCATTGTTATGGTGAATACAATTTTGAAATTTGACTTGTTGAGGTCATGATAATATCTGCTTCAGTCAATCTGTAAATATATATCTGCCTCAATGTTACAACAAGAGACGACTGGTTTAAATGTTGTGGGTAATGAGTAATATGTGTTTTAATTAGCTAAGCAAATGATTGAAACAACATATATATATTTTTTTTCTTATTCCTTAAATCATCTCACGACCTTTATAATCATCTCCCTGACGTCACCTGCATATGAGTGTAAACGTAATAATCAGAGAAGCAGAGCAGCCGCCGTCTTGGTCCAACTGGAGTTTATTCTGAACATTGAAAGACAACAACGTACATCATCTTCTACAGTGATAATTAACAGCAGTCTCAATCGCCCCCTCCCCACGCTCATATATTAACTCTCAGATTAGCAGTAGTATTATACACAACCTGGAAGATAGACAGTGAGAACAGGTTCAAACTGGATTAGTTTCAGGGAGGAGAGGAGGTCGGTTGGAACAGTAAGAACAGTAGAGGGTCGACAGGGACGAGGACGACCTTCATCATCATCATCATCATCGTCATCTTCAATCTGGGGAAACACATTCACACCTTCCTCAACTGTCGAGATGCTGCGAACGGCCTGGCCTCGCTGACCTCTGATTGGACAGTGACTGGTCACTAAGGTAACTATAGGTTGTCTCCGTGGTAACGCAGTGCGTGACTGTAACCGTGGCGTTAAATTAAAAACTTCTAGCTAAATTTACTAACTGGCCGAGTAGCTAGCTAACTAACGTATATATATACAACTCTGCTGAGCGAACACACTGGGATTTTATCTGTCGTCTGACTGGCGAACGCAGCGGCCATTTTGAACGCTCAGGTGGGAAAAGGTCTGCGTGGAGGATTAGCGCTGCCTTCAGAGTGACTCCTGAGTTTGTATACTTGAAAGAAATCAAGTAAAATGATATGAATATAAAAGTGAAGTCTTACATTTGCTGTCCGTTTTAAAGTCAGCGAACAAGCTAGCACAACCAGATATGAAGGCACCAGGAGCACGAAGCTGGATTAAAATTTAAACAAGTAAACATTTATTAAGATTACACTTTTTTAACTAATTCAAATTGTCACTAGGGGGCTATCGAGATGATTTGGCTTCACTTTTGGACTGATGCCATGTCGTCCATTTTTAAACCCAGTAGAGGCTACTGAGAGATTTTGGGTCTTTTACTGACAACGAGAACATCACTTCCTATTTTGTTTACTAATCCTCCAGCTTACGTTTCCTGCTTTGAGTATTCAAAACGGCCGCTGTGCGATGTTAGTCGAGTCCTCTGCTCTAGTGTTTGCGACAGCGTCTGTTTTGAAAGTGCTGGGAGTGCCAACGCACAGTAAAATGATTTCTACACTTAGCTTTCTCATGGTTAGCGTGTGGAAATGACATTTCTACAAAATACACGACTGCGGTACCTATAGCCTAGCATGTTCGGGGGCCCCCGATGGATCCGGCTCTGGGCCCCCTCGGATACTGTCGGGTTATTTCCCTCCCTGCATAGCGACGTGACACCAGAGGTAAAACACGTGACAGAAGAATCACCTAGAGCTAGAACCCCTGTGTGCGTTCAACATCAAATAAAAACAAAGACATTCTTCTTTACAGTACCTCAATTTAAATTAGCTGTCAAACCTGTTTCCCTGCATCAGCCACCTCGTCACCAGCGCTATTATTATTATTATTATTCATACAAAGGGACATTTTGGCATGTCTGTAGTTTATGTACAGCGGACACTCGTCATGTATTGTGTATTACTGTAGTTTTAGCTTATTCGCATTGTTTGCTTTTCTCATTGCATCTGTACATAAATTCAAAATGTCTCGGTCCCTTTAACATGCAGAACCCGACGCTGAGACTCGACCCTAAGACTCCGAGAGAGTTGTACGATAAAAAATAAAATGTACACTGGACCGTACCGTTAATTAGCTCGTCCACCTTAACGCTCTTACAGGCATTCACACACACATGCACACACTCATGTACACACACGCCCACACACAGACACACACAGGGGTTTCAGGGTTTGTAGGGACAAAGCAGGAGGGCTGGGATTGTCAGTGGAGAGTCTGTCTGATGACACAAAGGAACCCGGCCGATCTCCGACAGACGACTGGATGAAATACTGTCGTGAACCAGACTGAAGGCCGACAGGGCTGGACTGGACTGGAATGACTGGACTAAACTGAACTGGACTAGCCACAGGTGTTGGATATGAAGTTCTTGGAAGTGCAACATCCTTCTTGCTGCTTCTGGAAGTTTGTCTTTACTTTAAAATCCCAGTATGAATCTGCTTACTGGAACTCTCCTCTCATTTTTAAGACCAGTAACAAAAACTTAAGACATGAACATTTATAGTATGTAAGACTTTTGTGGCCTGGAATGTACATTTTAAGAGATTCGGAACCTGCACACACACGAGTTTAGGTACAATATTAATTTCTTACATCCAGTTTAAATTGTGTTTCTTGCTTTTCGTGATATTATGATGTTATATTATAATTTTAATGATGTTTCTGCAGCATTTACCAGTTAAATTTCATTTAATGGGGTAGATTACCCAATAAAAATCATTACAGAGAATTGAGTCCTCCTGCAGAGGGTGTGGGTTCGATTCCGACCTGGCTCATGTTTACTTCCCTGTCAATAAAGACCCAAATATAACTTTACATAATATTCATAATTAAAAACAAATCACTGTCCACTTTCTGAGCTACAGTTTCCAGCTGTAATAAACATAAATAATGACATCATTTATTAGCAGGATCAAAAAGACGCCTGCATCATAATCCACTGTTGTGTCTGCCTCACTTGAAGTTTTAAATCTTTTTTAAAACTGAGTCGAAAGATTTTTAGGACTTTTCAGAAAATAGGAATCTAATATTTAACTGGTAAATGGCAGTTATTGAAATGTTTCCTCAGCTTCCTCCTAACAGCATCTGAGCACTAAGAAGGTGAACCAGACAAAGACAATCCAGACCAGTCCAGTCTAATCCAGTCCAAGTCCCTGGAGACGAGTCCATGCTGGTTCTGTTCTGGGTTCAAGGTTCTTCAAACAGCTGGAGGTCCAGCCTGACGACGATCTCTCCTGTGGGAACCTCGTGCAGGAGCAACCGCTTGGTGATTGGTCCTTTAGAGCCCTGATCCTTCTTTATTTCAGCCAACCGGATCTCGGTCCTGCCCAGGAAGTCTGGAGGGAAAAAAGACAACAGCGATGAAAATATCCGATAAAGACGTTTAATCTGAGGGAAGATCTTTTGAATCAGGGTCTAAATATCACCGACCGTCGGGGGAGAACTGGTCTCGTTCAAACACGGTGACGCAGAGGACGTCCTGCTCCAGGTCCTTTATAAAAAACTGACAGTTGGAGTTCCACTTCGGATTCAACGTGTCCTACAGAGAGAGAAGAGCCCAAGAAAAGATCGGATACTTTAAACCACTGAGAGTAAACGCTCCAGTAACTAATATCATAATGTTAATCTTCACCAAATAATACAACATCGATTCAAGCCATTTAATAAAACAGTGAAATGTCCTGTTTAGGAATTATGACTCAACTGAGCTCATTATATCATTTGACATCTTTCTCTCATCAGACTCTCAAAGTGAAGGAGGAGGAACTTTGTTAAATCATTAGAAAACTCAGTAACTGGCCCACAGTCGTACCTGTAATGTTTTGGTGATATGGCACTGGGAGCCCATGGTCACCTCACAGTATGGATTACTTTTACCTGCAGAGACGAGACAAACAGGAATTCATCAGCTGAGGACGACACGGCTTTTTCTAACCAGTGTCAAAGGACCCTGAGCTAAAGGAGTGTGTGTGCGTACCGTGAGAGCGACAGGGTTTGAGCTCGATTCCCTCCACGATGTTGACCATCAGCCGACCGATCCCTGTAGCTCTCTGAGAGCGAACTGAGTCACAGGGAAACACCGTGTTACTGAATGTGTTTCTAATGGCTTTGACTTAGGTACACTTAATAAAATGTAATATATTTAAATACCAAATCAAAGAAAATGGAATGCATATTTTAAATCGAATACAAAATGAATGTGGATATTTTTCAAATATCGGAATGCAGCATATCTCCATAAAACACTCTTAACACATGTGAAATTACAAAGATAATGATGCTTCCTCCCTGAAGACCCCCTTGTTATTAGCTTAGAATCTTAGGTAAATTGTAAGAGTAGGATTCAATCAAATGAGAAAATATAACATAATTCAAAGTAAAAACCCTGTTGGTCAATTTGACTTTCATGTTATTTAAGGATCAGCAGCTTTAATACAAACCTTCAATCTGAGAATATAAAGTTACCTAGATACGCCTTCTCTCTCTTCTTCTTCTCCGTCTCGATGAAGAGTTCCGACGCTGCCTTGATTTTCTGAACCCACGCCGTCCTGCACCGACACACAAATCACACATTCAAAAATAAACACAGACCTAGGGAGCCAACTGTTGTTTGTTGTTGTTGAGATCTCTGCGATGAGGTTGAGTCTCACCGCTCGTTGATGCTCTCGGCTCGGAGCGTGTAGACCCTGTCGATGTGGGAGATGTGGAACAGAGGTTCGTCTCCTGACGGGTCCGTCGGCAGCTTCACCAGCACCTCGTTCAGGAAGATCGGCTGAAAGAGACGAATACATCAAATACACTGAGGCGGCACCATACCTGCAGGTTTCAGACTCGGATTTTAATACTAGAATTCAATTAAGGATAAATTAAACACAAAACGTAGCCAGAATGTGACAAGAATCATGAAAAGAGAAACATTTACAGAAGGTTGTGGGGCTCACCGTCTTGTACATGCGGTACTGAAGGTGGGTTTTTGATGAGAAAACTTTGTCCGAGCCGGACCAGCCCAGAGGCTTGGTGACCTGGTGAGAGAGACAAAGATAAAGACGGTTGAAGGTGTTCTGTCAGTGACAAACACACAAACAAGCACAGACGCACAACGCACAGACAAACACACTGCTCCTCACCTGAGTCAGCAGCAGGAAGTCGTTGAACAAGAAGCCGTACAGCTCTTTGCTGCTCTTGGCTTTGAACAGTTTCCCGCTGTGGAGAAACTTCCTGGGACCCAAACAGTTTGTGACCGAGTTAAACACCAGTTGCTAAAGAACAGACACAGAGAGAGAGAAACACTTAGTATCGTAGGATTTAGACAAAGTCATATTTTAGTCTATAAACAGTCAAACATGATGATAAGAAGTTATGAGAATGGATTATTTTTGTTTTAATAATAGACTTGTGTGTGTGTGTGTGTGTGTGTGTGTGTGTGTGTGTGTCACCTCCGACAGGCCTTCACACTGAACGTGAGCCTGAATCCACTCCAGACGATCTGAGTTTTCTTTCTCTCTGACGCCCTCGTTCACCTGAAAACACACAAACACAGAGAAGTCAACACAACTGATAAATACTCTGGTAGCGTTGTTTCCTGTTAACATGTTAAGCACATGCGTGTCTCACCTGTGAACACAGCTCCTCTGCTTTCTCCAGAGCAGCTTTCAGGTGACTGTGGTCGGGATGAGACTCCGGAGTGTTTTCTAACGTCTGCGATCGATAACAGAGAAATCATTAGGGAGCAAAGTTGGGAGTTAACTGGTAGTTTTAAAAGTTTACACACAACTCAGTTCCCAAGGCCTCAACCAGAGGAAATGAGGGGTCACTGTGAAACTGATGAAGAGCTCTTCACCTTCATCAAAACAACAAACGAGGGACGTGTGGAGGAATCAGCTCTTCAGTGGAGTTCAGAGACTCAAAGATTTAATACTGAATGGTTTTTCCTTTCATTTGTCACCTGTCTATACACTGTGTATTGTATGATTGTGTGTGTGCTGCTCGTACATTCTTGATGATGAGCGGGTAGCGTGTGACTCTCTGCATGGGTTTGAGCAGGAAACTGGACAGAGGCATCCCCTTGCACCTGGGGTCCATGGCTAACCTCTGACAGAGAGAGGAGACATTTAAATCACGGGTTAATCACTGATTCTTTCAATTTGACACAACAGAACAGAGTCCTGGATTCATCCTCATCCTGCTTACTGTATAATTATAGTTTCTGTTTCTATGATGACCTCAGATAATAACGCAGATCATGATCTGTGGTGTTTTGTACCTTGAGGAAATCTTTGATCTCAGGGCTGTCGTCTGTTTTCTGCTGAATCAGCGTCGCTCCGTTCAGCTGACACGAGCAGAACCTGAACACACACACACAGATAGAAGACGACATCAGTGACATTAATATCAATCTGTGCACGTGGAGAGAGAAGACTCAGTCGGATGAGAGGCTGGACCTGATGTAGGGCTGCATGTGAGGCAGCTGATTGGTCAGGATGTCACCGATCATCTTCACCGGCATCCGATCTCCTGACATCTTCTTCCTCACTCTCAGAGCTCTGAGGGGAAGACGAGGGAGGATGAGGAGTTTGGTCTCTGGGGAGATTTTATTCTAAAGCTTCTGCAGAGTAAAGTCTAGACGTCTGGTGTAAATATCAAAATCTACTTACAAGTTGCTCACTGTTTCAACCCAAATAATATTTTTGAAAAAAGAAGGAACCAGATAATAAGTCAGTTCCAAACTCCACATTTAGACTTTGATCTAAATTTTAAAAACAAATCTTAGCAACTCTTTAAAAGACTGCGTTCAGGCTGATCTGGTCTTCAAAACGTGATTGAAATAAGTGCATGAGTGTTAGTGTGTGTGTGTCACTCTGTGTGTGCGTTTGTCACTCTTTGTGTGTGTGTGTGTGTGTGTCAATCTGTGTGTTTTCTCGTCTCACTTGAGCAGTTTGATGTTGCACATGATGAGCTCCTTCCAGTTGACGAAGATCATGGCGACTTCCTTCTCCGTCAGCAGCTCGCAGTCCAGCAGAGGTTTGTGGAAAATCTACACACACACACACATATAAATAAAGGTTCAGCTATAAGGCTGCCTCAAGCGTCACAGTTAGGAATCAGTTGATTCCCGTTAATTCAGCCTTTTGTTTGTGCGTCTTCATATTGAATCGTTACACAAGATTACCAAGCTGCAGTGTGTGTGTGTGAGCATGAGGCTCTTCTTCTACCTCTGTGACGAGCTGCAGGTCGTTGGCGTAGTTCTCCTCAGTGACGATCAGCTCGTGGATGTAGCCCTGTCGCTTCCTCTCCGTGGGACTCAGCATGTCCAGCAGGTGGAGGTCAGCGCACCCTGAAACACAAACACACACAGACACACAAAGAGAGAGAAACACACAAACACAGGCGTCAAAGAAACATCCTCAAACACAGAAGTTAAAAACTTTCATATTATACCTGCATTAAAACTTAACTAGCAGCTACATACCTGAGAACAGACAGTGAGGGTCTGGAGGAGTGTGTGTGTGTGTGTGTTGTGTTTGTCGTTCTCCAGAATATGTGTGTAGATACATTTGTGTGACAGAGAAATGTCAGATTAAAGTTTATATTTACATCAGTAGTTGTTGATTTCAATTTAAAGCTTCCTGTTTTGCTTCAGGGACAGAAAAACATTTTATAGATTCTCTGGATATTTGTATACAACTGCAGTGAAACATTTCACTCCACAAACAGGGGGAGATAGTTTTTTTTTTACGTCATGCAACTTTAAAAAAATATTTTTTACAACTTATAAGACCTTTTCATCTCTCCACTGACCAAAGTATTAAAGATATCAATAAAATACCAAAACGGTTGCTCAGCCCTAGAAATATTTAATAATTAATTTCACATCATCTGTTATTGTTGTCCTGACTTTAAAGTTGTATCCTTTAGTTTTTGGCTGCATGATAGTGCGACAAGTTGACAAACACACAGTCAAAGTTCAAACGGACTTATAAAATGATGAATTCATGATATTCACGCAGACCTTTTCTCCAGGTTCGTCACCACTTTCACATCTGAGGAAGTCAGTGTTAATATTAAACACTAATTCCTGCAGCTTTATGACTCACTATTTACATATTTTATGCAGTTAAAATATTTAGTATTTGTAGGTATTTTAAAATATTGTTTTAGATAAACAGGAAGCTTAACTTGTGTGTGTGTACTTGTATTACTCATGTTAGTCAATTCATCTGTTTGTAGTAATTTTGTGAGGATTCATCTTCTATCTGGGGAAAAACACGCTCAAATAAACATAAAGAGAAGAGTTCTATGGTAAGTTCGAGGTTCAGGGGAAAAGTTTGAAAGAAATGAATGCAAGTCATTGTGAAGACCTCTTAAATGTGTGTGTGTGTGTGTGTGTGTGTGTGTGAGTAACGAGGCCAGTCGACTGCCGTCTGTCTCAGAGCGTTTAATCATCAGGACCATTCACCGCTTCATCAAAGAAAAAACCTCCATCAGTAAAACCTCAGCACGACATTCTGTACATGTAATTCATTCATTTTTCCTTTTTTATTCCTATAAGTTTCCATCTGACCATTCACGTCCATGAAACTGCTCATTCATGCTTTACTCTCTCACACACACACACACACACGCTCATTCATGCACGCACTGACACCAAGAGCAGTCTGGTTACATTTGGCTTGGCTGTTAATCCATTCATCTGAGTTGCTATTTATAAGAAGCATCGACCAATCCCCATTTATCAGGTTAAGCACAGTCCATACAGATCTTTACTAATCGAACCGAACTAAACCAGAGCCGTGTGATTGGATAAAAACGAAAACGGTAAAAGCAAACATTAAAATGCTCTGAATGTAAAGTGTGTCCCGGCCGCTTCCACCTGAAACCACAACGAGTGCGTTCATGATTTGAACTCGACGGCTGCAGATGAGAGAATGTAGAGGATCAGCTTGGCTCTGGTTTAGGTCGGGCTTTGTTCGAATCTAAAATACTGGCTCTGACGGCGATAAGTCTCGACCATCAGTTACCAAACTGGAAGAAATACATGATTCTCTGACCCTGAAAAACCAGGATCTGAACAAACAAAAAAAAAAAAAAAGATTGATCTTGAGGCCGGGGCGTCTAACGTCAGCTTGTGCAACAACAAATGGTCTTTGACTTATCAACCAATCAGAGCACTTCACCTCCAATACTGACACACGGAGGAGCCAATAGGATCCAAGCGAGTTGATAATAATAATCATCATCATAATAACTCTATTGCTTGTTGTATAAAAACGTTGCGTTGTTCAATAATCGTTTGTGTTTCTGAAGGTAAACATTAAAATCACAATACTGTCATCTGGATAAACAACAAATAAAATAAAACACACAAGTCTGATATGGCAACCACTATAATACTCATCTGTTGCTATGGGAACAAAGAGAAAGCTGGTTTTTAATGCTGTGTGGAAAAGCTACACCGGGGGTGTGCGTAACCACGGTAACAGTTTGAGAGTGTAAAGTGAGGCTGTGCCGTGTGTTTCTGTTTAATACGACAGGTTTAAATACGACATGTGAGGTTTTCAGGCTCTGAATAGATGACGTTTTTTTTCTGTTTTTCTTATTCAGTGCTGAACAAATGAACGAGACGCCCTGGAATCGAACGTGTGACGTGAAAGCAACAGAGCAGCGACCACCGGTGACGTCCTTCACTTCAGGTGTGATCCGCTCCTGAGCCTCAGGAACAGAACTCAACACTTCACAGGTCAGGGTTCCTTCGATGGGGTCAAATGATCGTTGATAGGTTTGATACAGTAGGTTTGCATTGAAGGGGGGGGGGGGGCGGGGAAACCAAGCGTCAACTTTAAATCATCGCGCGTGAAGTTTGGTCATGATAATAATATGAATCACAGTATTAAAGATTTAACATGATGTTTAAACTACTTCAAAGTTTCACTAGTTTGTAAAATAGAGCAAAGACTAAAAGAGTAAGTGTTTAAAGGAATAGTTTGATATTTGATACGAGAAGATTTCCGCTGCTCTCAGGTCTGTTTGTTAAATATCAGAGCAAGAGAGAAAACGAGTGACGCTACTTGTTTACCTGAAGTGAGCTTGGTCGTTCCACCTCGACGTGTTTAGTACCAAATCTGTCCCGAGTCATGTGGGTGTGTTTAACAGTGTGACAGCATCTCATCATCATAGCAACAGATAAAACAATAAACATGTAAACAAACAAACAGAAAAACATCAACAGAACATAAAGCGTTTCATTTAAAGTTAATACATAATTAGAGTGTTAAACTGCGACGGATTAAAACATTATCACCGTGTGTGTGTGTGTGTGTTTGTGTGTGTGTGTGTGTGTGTGGACATGTGCAGACTCCCAACTCAGTACCTCATTGTATTTTGTGTTTGTGACGTGTGGTTAGCTCGTATGCTAAGCAGTTACAGCCCTGAGCTTTCGGGCCGCGTCCCATTCCAGCTGCTCGCTCCTTTCTATGCCTCCTCGCCGAGCACAGAAAGACGAGAGGAGACTGTGACACCATAGAAGGGAACAGCAGCAGCAGCAGCAGCAGGGGGTGTGGAGGTAAAAAGCCTGTGACTGCTACTGGACGTGTCTCAAGTCTTTCTCTCCTCTCCTGTCCTTCATTAGTGTGTGTACATGAGAGGGAGGAAGGAGGAGAGAGGAGACGAGGAAGCAGGAGGAAGGAGTCTTTGGCATTAAGGAAGAGAGGAGGTGAGGAGAGGTGACGAGAGGAGAGTGAAAGACTTTAGTGAGTCTCGTCCTCCGGCAGATAGTGGGTCGTTCTGTGAAGCTGTGGGAGGGGGAGGGGTTAGTGTGGGGCGGGGCCAGCACTTGTGACTGACAGGTTGAATGAAGCTGCTGAACCAATGGGGGTGTGGTTAACAAAAAAGGGGGAGGGATGAGCTGAAGCTAATGACAGATTCTCCCATGAAGCCACAAAATGACCCACTATCCACTTAACAAGCTAACGTGTGTGTTCATGTGTGTTAATGTGTGTGTTCATGTGTGTGTGTTTGTGTGTGTGTGTATACAGTTAAAACATCAGTCCAATCTGGGAGAAAGGAGATCAATAGTCTCGTCTCCTCTTTTCCTCTCCTCCTTTCTTCCTTCCCTCATTAACTTAGCACCTTTTAACCGACAGAGACAGGAAGAAAAGAGGGGGAAACAGAAGAGGAAGAAAGAGGAGGAGGAGGAGGAGAGGAGAGTTCGAGAGGAGTCCTGACTATTGATCTCCCTCCTGTTGAACAGTGCTGTTTGGAGCCAGAGCCTCAGATAAACAGAGTTTGGCCAAGTCCAGTCAGAGCCATGCATAGACAGAGTTCTGGCCACCAGAGGGCGCTTTAACGTTACAGTCTGTCTGTGTCTCTCTCTCTCTCTCTCTGGCTTCTATTGGTGGAGAGTCGCCATTTCCGGGTCATGTGACCTCTTGGAGCTGTCCCATTGGTTGAGTGGCCTAGTGGGCGTGGCCTAGTGGGTCTCTTTGAGGGCTTTGAGGAGAGGGGGGTTCTGGGTAATGATATGATCCTAGAGAGAGGACGACAACAACAACATCAACAAAAACAACTAAACAAAACAACAACACCAACAACAACAACCAATCGGGTGCTAGGTGGGCGGGGCGTGCAGCAAGACAGAGAGTGTGGAGGTGTGGTCTAATCTAGCGTAGAAGCAGAGAATCTAGAGCAGGTGATGCGTCAGCAGGAATTTTAAACTGTGAATTTAAAGGGTCGAAGCAGACGTGCTGATTACGCACTGAGCTGAGAAGACACCAGATTGATTAAAATGAGCAGCCCTCAATGTATTAAATGTAATTCAAATATCTAAATAACGGTCCTCGGTTTGTGCTGCAAAAAATAACCTGATCAACTTATGAATGAATAATTGATTAATAATTGCTTCCATGAGCATTTAGAGAAACTTCTTATCATGTTCATCATTTGTGAGATATCACACACGTTGTGTGTTTGGAAGAAATTCATCAACTTTTTTTATCAAAGTTTTTTGTCTTTCGCGGATTAGTTTTGTAGAACAATTAGATCGTTTGGTCATTTAATCACATTGTGATTTCACTAAAGTATATAAATTATAATTTTAATTTACTACCCAGCTCTACAGCTGTGTTTATCCTGATCTCAACTGCATTCAAATTTTATATAAGTTTATTAATATAAGTATATTTTTTATTTATTTTATACAGAAAAACACTGTGCAAAAAAGGACTTTATGGACATTATCCTGTTTGTCATAAGATCAGTTAGTGCCGCTGTTCTCTGCTCTAGAACCTCTGAGTTTATGAAGGATCATGCTAAAGGGAACACATGCAGGAAGAGAGGAAACACTTTATCCACACTCATGCATGCACATACACACCATACAAACACACACACACACACCCACACACCACCCAGAGGTGGTGCTTGAACGGTAGGTTTTCAAAGAGGCCCAAAGGAGTGTCAAGGTGAAAGGTCAAAGGCAAAACCAACTTAAGGGTCAAAGACTGAGAGAGGGACAGCATCTCCACACCTGGCTCTGGGGTGTGTGTGTGTGTGTGCATGTGTGTGTGTACGTGAGGAAGAGAGTGTGCGTTTTTAGTGTTAAACTGAGAGTATGTTGGTTTTAGTACATGATGTGCAGTGTTTTGTGACGGAGGTGGCATAGTGTGTGCGAGTTTGTGTGTGTCTGTGTACTCACACTGCGTGCTCGGGTCGGTATCCGTGGTGAGTTTGACGTAGTTGCTGGGAAACAGACCTTCCCTCCCGTTGAGCTCTCCTTTCCACCAATCACAGTCGTCCTTGTTGAGCACTGTGATCACCTGACCCTTCAGGAAGGCCAACTCGTCGTCGTTCTGCGCCAGGTAGTCGTACATGCCGATCACCTGACACACAGCTTCACCACCACAGAAAAAGGTCGTCAATATTTCAACTTTCCACTCTTTTATTATCAACATTCACAAAAAATCTATTTGAGTCTTTCCTTCTCTAGTGTCCAGGGACCTTTACTTTGTTTTGTCTCTCTCCCCACCAATCTAAACTTACACACCCGACACTCTTTTGTTGGTTTTACAGAAATAAATAAGTAAAACCAAAGTGCTGTGTTAAGAATGTACATTCTTTTTTACAGTTAATTTATAAAGGTTTAACTTCTTATTGTGTCGACAACCAAAAGAGTGTGAACTGGGCATTCAGAGTCGTATATGAAAGTTTAACCAGCCGCGAACAGATTAAATCCATTGTGTGGGGGTACCTGTGTTGGCAGGAGCCAGTTTAGGAGGCGTCGGCTCTGTGGGCGTCGTCTTACTTGTACTGGGACTGAGCAGCTTCACGTAATTGGCCGGAAACCAACCTATTTGGCGCTTTTTCCCTCGAGCCTGAACCAACCAGAACACAGTTATGAGTCGTGAGTTACAACAAGCGTCTGCATCATCCAATAACTACAAATATCAAATATAGTATATGATTATGTAGTACATGTAGCTAGTAATGTAATCCTTTTATGCCCAGTCAACATGAGTATTCTCTCTCTGCACATATTATATATATGTGTTTATATATTATATACTATAATTATATATTAGAGTTTGTACCTGGAGCTCACCCTCCCACCAGCCCCCTGGGTTCTTTTTCCTGATGAGGATGAGTTGCCCAGGAGCCAACGTGAGCTGCTCTGCCCCTGTAGCACTGTAGGGGGCGATCACCTGAGCAATCTCTGCAGGACAGAAGGACGGAGAGAAGAAGAAGTAGAACAACATCATGTCAATAACTTCGAGGAC